>NC_057771.1:1954055-2093590 GCF_014825855.1 Bombus pyrosoma | reverse complement strand
TCCTAGCTTCTATTCCTCTTTCCATTTTCTCCGCTTTTTCTGTCGCTCCCTCCCTTCCTTCCTCCCTGGTTGATTTCTCCTTTTCCGTCCAGCTGTATCTTTCTAGTGTGTTTTTAGATTCTTCTTTGTTTCCCGCCTTGTCTGTGTTCCTCGGCCTACCTCTTACTGTCGCCATCTGTTATTTCTTTGCCCAACTTTTTGATTTTCTTCTGTCTGCCTAACCTCTTCCTTTCTTGGATTCTCTTATTTATAAATCTCCCTTGTTTCTCTTCCTTTCACCTCTCCTTCTTTCCTCTTCGTGTGTTTGCACTTTATCTTTCCTCTCTTCGTGTTACTTCGCGCTTTCCTTTCCTTTTTCCCCTCACACTTCACTTTTTCTACAGAGCACTCCGTCCACGTGTTGCCCTTGCCTCGCACCAAACCGAAAGTCCGTGGAACGTTTTATGAAAGGGTTCCATGTAACCTCATTTTCCGTTAATAATATGTACTCTTTACGCTTGCAATCCGAAAACTCGATATTTCTTATATTACGGAGTATAGACAGGAAGCGCGCAGCCGTGTGATTATTAGGAAAAGTAATTGTTCAGTTTTGCGATCTACTTTCGAATTGGAACGCAAACGATCGATTTTATTCCTGGATTAGAATGTCAAGGGAAAGCGATGCAATGAACGCGTAACGCAATAATAATTCAGGAGAAGGAACATCTTTTATTTTCTTTGTATTCTTTTATTAACTTAGTTGACGTTGTCTGTAGTTTTTATCGAATTATGATAAAACCTTCCTTAAATATTTAAGCTTATTATTTAACCATTCTTTTATCTATTCCTATGATCGTATCTCCTTATTAATTGAGATACAGAAAAGTCTATTGCAAATTCTTCTCTTACGTTTGCTTGCGGTAGTATGGTAATTTAAGGCCGAATATCATTGTAAATCGTTGATTAGATACACTTCTGTAAACGATTAGGAAATCATTGGATTTGACGATTTAAAATAATTAATCAAGGATTTGTGACGAAACACCGTGCTCCAAATAACGCAACATTTTTTATGATAGTTTAGTTTGTGCAATAACAGATTTCAAAATAACAGGGGATGGAACTGTTTGAGCAAGATGCTTTAGAATTGTTTGCGTCATAATTAACACTACGTGTTGGAATAGTGTTTTTATTCCTGTGTGTTCTAAATGTAATGTAAATACGTGTAATGTAGCATATAAATTATGTAAATCTAGTCATTAACGTTGGTAGATCAAGGCATTTGTAAATGCGATTCTACGTCACTAATTATATAAAATGATTTGTCTATTGAGTCGAATAAACGTATTCCATTTTATAAACAATGTAAGGGAGTGCTTCATGTAGGTACATGCTCTTTAAATGTAATTGTATTAATAGATTACAAAGTTAGAAGTGCTTCATTTTATATTTATATTGGTATTATGTGAAAAAGATTTCATTGGATAATATAAATTCACAAAGTGAATAATTCAACTAAAATATTGATTTTTTATGGAATTTTTTTAATGGAATTTTCTATTAATATAAGTGAAATTTTAATTGATGAAATTAGCATGTTTTGAAATACATATTTTATTTTTTAAATGACTGCATGATGCAATTTTCATGAAAAATCAGTTGTTATTAAACTTGTCAAGACTGTTATAGTTCATTTACATTCGTGTAAAATACTAGGACTAAGCGCTATAACTTTTTAATCATTCTTTCAGATGATAAACAAAACATCTTCTAAATTACAAATATGTAGTCTTCGTAACATAATAATCATGTAAATAGTCGTTTACATAAGAACTTATTCGATTAGCCATTCTTTATTGATATATTCGCCATTCGTTATACTTTCTACTTTTTGATGGAATAACATTATGTGAAGTAATTAAAGGGACTCGTATTTAAATCGTTTGACATCTGAGGTTACAAGCTATATCGTATCTAATCTTTCACTAATTCTTTAACTAGTTCTTATTATGTATTGATTTAAACTTAAATGCTAATAAATGGTAATTTTACATGCTATTTACAATAATTTTGCTTTTATACGATTCTCTCATTCTGAATTCTCGATCATCAGCAAACGAAAGGGAATTCGTATCGCTTCAAGATTCGATCTTTAAGATCATCTCGTTTACAAATGAAAGAGAATTTGTATCGGTTCAGGATTCGATCTTTAAAATTATCTGGTCCAAGCAACTTTTAATTTCATCCTTCTTCTGCTATGGTTCGATTCGATAATGATCGAAGTGGCCCATAATCGAACACGCGTATCCGTGTTAGTAAGTAAGTACGTATTCTCGGATCGCAGGAAGTCACGCATATCAAAGTAGCTATCAGTCAGTAAGAGGAACGAGGCGACGTGTCGCGGGAGGGGATGCTTTCGAAGTACCTGTACCTGGAGGTAGGGGCAGCGTATAGGACGCAGAGAACAGAAACGCGCTGGGTGGTGTGGCGATGGTAGTGGTGGTGGTGGTGGTGGTGGTGGTGGTGGTGGCGTAGAGTCGGGCGAAAGGGAAAATAGTCGGGCGAACACTTTTTTTCTCCCCCATTTAGAGGCAGGTTTTTTGACACGGCGGTCGTTCGATCGACTTCCATTTGTCTCCGAGCATTCCGTCGACTAACGTCCCAAACATACTACCACGCGTTGCCACCGGTGCAAAGCCGAATATCTCGCGAAGATGCGCGTCGATCGCTTCCATCTGACCTGATCGAGTTACGTGTACGGTCAATACACTCGTTACAAACTTACTTCGATTTCTTCTCAGTGGTTTTCGAGGAACCTTTTTCGTTTCGAACTTGCGGACGTGCAAAACGTAATCAACAAATGGATTGATTCGATAGTTCGATAGTTGAATGTTCTCTTGCTATACGTTTGATACAGAGTAAAACGTGATCCTTGTGATTGATTCTGATAATTTGTGTGCTCTGAAAGCGAGGGCACCTTTGAGCGTGTAGGAGGAACCACGACAAGACAGGTGGACTGAAATGATACATTGGATCGTGTTTGTCTAAGAAGTTGCAAGGTGAGTGGAATTCAAGTGCGACCGGAACATTCAGCTCTTTTGTTTTGGCATGGGAAAATCATGAGTCGTCTATTGAAATGAAACTTGGCAAGGTCGTTGTTGCAATGAGCGAGAAATAAGATGTGCCTCCTAGATAGTGTTTCATTTTTTTCTGGTGTTCTGCGCTTCGTTAGTCGACTTATGGTTGGTTACGTAGTAGAGACAATCCTCGAGGTTGGTGGACGATAATAAGGAGCATAGAACGATCGTCCTTAAACTAGTTGTGTAATCGTTCGGTGCGTTTCATCGGTGATATCGATGATCGGGTCGTGCAAAAATACCTCGCTTCGTCTCGGTATTTAACATCGATAACGCGAAACTAAAATAATTTGAATCGATCGAAACACCTTAGTGTTTGAGGGAAGAAGGTCTCGTTGATGTGTCAATTAGGAATTTTCTTGAGAGTAGTTGCAATAGAAATACATCGAAAAACCTGTTCGAATGATAGTCGGTTAATAAAAAAGTTGGTTATCGAATCTGTGTGCTTGGCTGTTCCGTAATCTCTACGGGAACTGGCTGGTGTTGCAGAATATTAACCGAACGGTCGCGGAATTAACTGACCGTTGCCTGTAACTTGGTAGTCCACTTTCACGCGCGCAAACTTCCAGATGTTCCCGGCATTTCTTACGTAAAACTCAGTTACTTGAGCAGGCCGTGCCGAAATGATCTTTCCTCTGCGACGAGATTTGGTGCGGTAGTCCGAGCACGACAAAGAAATTTAAATCGAACAGTAATACTGAAAATTGGCCTCGAGATCAACGATGCATGAGCAACGTGCTTCGGAGAAATTTCTTTCCTTATCTCGCCAGTTTTCTATATTGTTTTGTTTTGTGAAATGAAAGTATGTATTTTTTTTATATGTGTATCGAAATTGAGCAATTGAAAGAAAGCGTATAGTTCGTCATATTAAGCCCGAGTTCGCGTTATAATTATTTTCTTTATACGAGTTTTGGTATTTTATTCAAAAATGGTACTAGGCGTTCCATACCTTTGTATATACATACATATATCTTTGTTTCAGAGGAACAATCGATTCTTTTACGAAAAATTCATTCTCCATTGAAGATACAGTTCCCTACGGAATATGCTTTACAATCGCGAGCGAAACTTGATACGTGCATATACCGTAGCAGAGAATTTACTTTCGATTGGCACGTAACAGATTCGTGCGCACGAACGATCGTGGAAAGGAATCGGACGCTGGAGTACTGTTCTCTCGAGAACGTTTTTAGTCAGAGATTGCAATACTTAATATTACAAAGGAATTAACGAATTTCCTTAATTGTCGATAAAAATAATTCGTTAAATCAAATTTAGATCTTCAAACCAATTCACTAAAGCAATTAAAATATTTTTCCATTTTATTGACAATTTTTACTAGTGCATGTTCCCCAAATATATGAGAAAATGCTATGGAAATCGAGCAACAAACGTTGACAGATTTGTCGGTAGCAAATAAGGAGAAGTTGAATGGACGATGGTAATGAATCGTAATGCAACGCAGCTGAGTCTAACGGTATTTCGAGTACGGTCGTCGATCCATAGCTGATCTTGATCTTCCTCCTCTCCTTACTGATCTTCGCGCCAACAGAGGAAAGAGGATCGAAAGAGCTCACGATCATCACGACTGGCGGCGTACTTGAGACGACCTCGTTAGATTTGCCGTTTGTCAAATTCTCCGCATATTGAAATCGATTTTTTATCCTCCTAATTTAGATAAAGTAGAATTAATGCTTCAACTAGAATAATGTTGCAATTAAGGAAGGTCTTTTCCTCTTTCGTTTTTCTGATTAAATTCTATAATTTTACAATTCTTTAATTAAGAATTGATTTTTTAAAGAAAAAAAATATGAAAAAATGCACATCTACGTAGCAATCTGACGTTATGATAGCTGTAAAAAAGATTTAAGGAGTTGTCGTTCATGATGTATGTTACATTAGAACATTACGTTATATTTGTTACTGAACTTAAAAATTCTTTGACATTACACAGCTTCTAATGGTGCAGTATTTAGAATTTATGCAGTATTAGAGTGATCGAGATCTCGAGGGAAATTTTTCCTTTCGTCAAACTTGTTTCCTTTTCTCCGAAAACATTTCTATATACTCATAGACCATTAGAGACACATACTTAAATATTGTCATTCATATACTTCAGTCTCCCAAAGCCTCCCAAAGTGAGGAATATGTTCTCACAGTCGAGCCCCTGCACGCTTTTTTAAGATAACTATGAAAGTTAAATTGGTATCGATTGCTCGCGTATGAGAAGCATCGTTGCAACCGATTCAGGTTGCCATTCAGTACAGAGGGTGGGGAGGAACTATGGGCATTTTTAAACCTTTCCAGTTGACACGAAACGTACCTTGGCCTCCTTTCGAGATGTTACTTTTGCAAGCAGCGGAATTATTTGCGATACCAACGAATTTAATTAAACGACCTAACGCGTCTAATGATGTTCACAATTACATAAACTGAAATTAGAAGTTGAATTAACGTTTCTCGGAAAACCACGGAATAACGATCGTGATATTATTAAATGACAGCGTGTCAGGTGCTGTTATTTTTAATGGAACGAATAGAGAGGCGAAGGCGTTCTGGTACAACGTTGCGGGATAAAAATAAGGTTCCGATCGATCTTTTTGATATAGAAGAAAAAGAGATAATTGTGTATTCATCCTTAACGACATAAAAATAATCCGATCCGAGACAAGACACGTCGATGATATAATTTAATATCAGGGGTAATTTCGAAAAAATATATTTTTCGATTCAATGTACAAAAGTCACCCAGTTTTTAGTATGATCTTCTACGTGTTCTCTAATGTCATGGTACAGTTACCGAGAAATATACTCACCAGTTAATAGGCCAAGAATTATACGAGTAAAAGTAAATTTAAATGTAGAAGGTGGTGCTTGACTTTCACGCGTCTGCATTATGGGATCTTGCGTGTATCCGTGATCCGAGAAAGGGGATGAAGGTTCCTATAGTATTCAGATTCATATAGTATCTATAAAAATATATAAACAGGTAATTGTTATAGACACTACGTTAATCCATCAAGAAACAATAAGTGAAAAAATGTAACTAAAGCAAGTATGTTGTTTTGCAGAATGGTACGAAGATTTTCGTGGTGTACGGTGGTGGCATTGGTGGTGCTGCTTTTCGTCACAACCGATGGTCTTCGTGAGCATAGTACTCAGGTAAGTAAATGATTATCGTAGAAGAACCAATTCCGCATAAAGATTACATTTAGATAGCAGCGAAAACTTAATTACGTCTTAACGCATAATAAACGATTTCGGTTGATTTAGTATTATAACTTTATACTCATTAATGTTACTTTTAAAATGTAGGAAATCTTTAGAGTATGATCTATTATGTGATAACATATGTTATTTAACGATCATATAATAGATATTACATTCCAGAATGGATATAAAGGGTGCTATGGAAGATTTTATAACAGAATTTTTTTTATCGAATGCGTTTATGAATGATTTGACTTTTCGTAACTGTTACTGAAACCATAAATTATACTGGAGAGTTTTATTTTATTCGAGACATGATTTATATCTGCATTCTATTCCGATTAAGAAATTAATGATTATATTCTCTTTATACATTAATAAGTTTTTTTTATTTCAGTTTCTTTAAATGTGTTCTTTGCTTGAATATTTACTTACAATAATTTTGTTTCTAATTTTAAACATCGATTCATTTCAGAGATTGTTATGTTTCAAACTTCCACCGAAGCCACGAATACATTGGTTATACAAATTTTTAATCAGCTACAGAGTTGTCGTTATAGTTACTCGCGATACTTGTCAGTAATCTTTTTTCTTCAAAATACGATCCAAGAGTACTATCTCAATTTTGTGTCAAGGATATTGTGTTGCCGATACCGTGTTTAGTATGGTGGCGGTGTTAATTTACTTTTTTCTTCTTTTATTTTCCATCGAAGGCTACCGCGCCAGTGGAACGAATTAATCCTTGTTATTTGAATACGTCTCGTAATTGAACCTGCATAGGGATAATTAGTAATCGAGGAAGCAAGTTATTTGTATGAATTGCCTGTATGACAGCGGTGATTCGAGAAGGAAATCCTAGGCGTTTTTATCGTGGAGAATGCGACGCGTTCCTTCGCTTCCTGTCGTTAAGTCGCATCTTCATCGTGCTCGTTTCACTGTTTCCCGTTGGTCTTTGACGCGTGTAACGTTAACCTAATCGCGTCATGCGATTTAGGGAGGTTATCAATCGAAAAAAATCTATCACGTGAATGCGCAGAAACGCGAGTTGCTAAGTTGGTAAACCATGATTGGAAGTTAGTAATTTACGCTATACCACTTACGTCTATGGGATTGGTAAGCGTTATTTCGAAACTGTTTGAACATAAAAAATGATTAAACAAAATCGGTTGAAAAGAGGCAGAGAGAAGAAAATTGTAATAGAAAAAGAAACTAATTACATTACTTAGAAGATAGAAACGTGGCGTTGGTTTCTCGATAGAAAGTGTCCGGTATCGATGAATTCACTTTCCATAAAATGAGCGTTAATGGAGCCGCGACTTCTTTTCTTTTTATTTTGTTTTCTCGATCGAAAGATGAATCTAGTTGCGTCTTTTGGTGTTATTTTCAGTTAATGATTTAATCTAAGTCGTCAATCTTTTTATTCTCAAACAAGTTAAGAGATCTTGATATTTTTCTGTGAATAGATAATTTAAAAATGGTTCTTTAGAGTGTATTGTAGTAAGACTATTTGAAACAATAATAAACTTAACGTTTTATTCTAACAGTTATGTCAGATCTATCTAATGAAAATTTTATTCGAAGCGCGTATTTCAAGCTTATAAAGGTAACGTAGAAAGTAATAGTATTCTGCTTTACGAAGTGATTATTGATACTTGATTAGAATTTACACGTAACTCGAGTACCACGGTTTACTTTGAAACTGAAATAAACATTCGCAACATAACCGTAACGAGATTCTTCTGTAAACCCATTATTGTTATTCCAAAACATACACCTCACGTAGGGAAGAGATAGAGATCAAAGTTGTCCGATCGTCGAATCGATTTCTCGATGCTATGCACTGTACAATCACGACGAAGATCATCTCGGACGTTCCCCTAACGCAAAGGTTATCGGAACGTGTTCGCCAGCTGCAAAAATGACCGTCGCGAATCCTTTCATCGTCCAACAAAGTCATAAGCATGGCCCCTAGTCACGTGTCCACGATTGGAAAGTTTTAATCGTAAGTAGAAGTAACGGGTATCGGTTGTAACGTTGCACCAAACGCATTTCAGTTGTTCGTTAAATCACTCGAAGAAGGAAAGGGAAAGGGAAATATACCTATTACGTTACATTTATTCAAACTATTGAATTTTATGAGATGATCAAATAATAAGAATTTCAAAATTCTGTCATATGATTTTTCTTCAATGGTCATCAATAATGCCAAACATCGAATCTCAATTACACTGATCATCGCATACATCGAGTGTCTCGAACTTTGATAGCACTCTTGCTTTAATATCATAGCATTGTCATGCACGTACTGTTGTTATAACGGTATTTGAAATTAACAACATAAACGAATCCATCAATCAAGGTCCGTTCTAGTTCGAATTCGACAACGATACCTCGTCCTTTCGTTCTCTGTCGTAATTACTTTCCTATTCTCGCCTCTCTCGCGAAATCATAGCTGAAACGCTTCAGCTCACTCGCGTAAATACCGGAATCATCGTCGCTGGTATGCATTTTCATTTTATTACGATATTGGAGCTGAATTGCAGTCAAGTTTAATTCGCATGGTAGGATTCACAGAACACGACAGAAGCGTTCAGAAAATTACGGATGATTAAAAAGTTATAAAAAATAGCAACCTTTACATTACTTAGAAGAGAAAACAAATCTTCATTTGAATTTAAATTATCTAGTTGTATTCATAAAAATATAAATTTGCGTAAACATTCGCAGTCTATTTACTAATTTGTTTAGAAACTAGTGAAACTAAACATCCAACAAACACTCCTTAATAGCTATCGATACACATGACAGTTCGTGGCATTTTAAAAATTAGTTCAAAAATAAAAATCGTTGAGATCTGATATCTTATAAAAGAGAAGTTCACCTTATTAACTACGGGTGAAACCGAAAATTGTACGATCCCGGCGGGTTACATTGCGTGCTTACCTCGAACGAACTCGCAAGTGTATCGTTGAAAAGCGGCTCGATAGCGGATAGCCGAGAGATACGGACAGAAATGAACGCGGAGGAAAAGAAAGGAAGGAAAGAGAACTGCAGGTTCGCGTGGACCACGCCTAGTCGTGCGCCGGTCTTTCGTAGCAAATAATACAACGGGTGTTCATAAATTTTGTGCTTTTCCAATCGCTGTAGATATTTTCACATGACGAATCCTGTGACAGCTGGCGTTTGCACAGTCTTGGCCTGTTGGAGTGGTGGACGGTGGACAGAACGGTTTAACCGGACGCAATTATGCGTGTCATTGAACAGTGACATTGTTGTGAGCGTGATAGAAAATAGTTGTTCCAAGCTTCGCACTTATTTAGATCTCGAATTTAATGTCAGGTTCATTTAATGAATAAAATGTGAATATTAATACATAGCGATTAAAACTAGCGGTCTGCTATTTTAAGTTCAACACTCTGAAGGTCATATTACTTATTTATGGGATTACATTCCTATCGGTCTTCTTCGAGAGTCAGATTATCGACTATAGTTTAACTATCCCATTCTGCTATTTATAAGCAGAAATTTGATCAATTAAAGATATAGGTACTTGTGTACTCATCGACTAAAATTGGAATATTTTGGAAACAGTCTACGCCTATCATTTATTAAGTCGCAGTGGATACACCATTTTTCTAATAGTTTATAAGTTTTCGTAAAATTCCTTCAAATCACCGAGAATTGTATTCTATCCACCCGTTATATAAGCTACTCAGATATCAACTATTTATTAAATTTTATACGTTACAGCGAGCGCGCAGTTTGTAGGATTATCTGT
Organism: Bombus pyrosoma; assembly: GCF_014825855.1. Lineage (NCBI taxonomy): Eukaryota > Metazoa > Arthropoda > Insecta > Hymenoptera > Apidae > Bombus > Bombus pyrosoma. The sequence continues at coordinate 2,083,486 of NC_057771.1, read as the reverse complement.
TTTAGATTTCGATACGGTGTCACCTGAGCTCGTTAAATACACCAGGATCGTGAAAACAGTTGGTTAGTCGGCTTAGAGCGATCAATTATTCTGGTGTAATTACCCTAGATGCGACTAATTAATTCGATACGTAGTTATTTTCGTTCAGATGCGGTTCGAAAATTGACCGTTTTTATATCTTTCCTAGTTCCGAGGAATTTCATGGTGGATACTCAGAGACAGATTTGAAATGAGAAATGATTTTTTATATTTGGAAAAAGAAATGCAATTGCAGCGGCGATACGCTCCTTTGCATTACACATAAGCATTTAAACGTTGTAATTTTTCATCATTTAATTTTATTTTGACAATTTGTATTGTACATGTTGCGGAAGTTCCATGTGGTATTTAAATGTTCGTACAATACGTTCCGAACGGGAACGCAATTGACCAGAAACAATCAGTGGTCGACTTTCATGGTGGATACACTTACGTCTCTCTAAAGGTAAATAATGTTTCATTAATAGCTTGAAAATCTACAAGTTTTGTCCAGCACCAAGATTAGTTTCATTTGCAGTTGATCGATAAAGAAATTAAATATCTGTTTGTTCCGCGATGTTTTCTTTCGTATTATAGAATGTAATATTGAGTAACGCAAAATTATTGGATCTTTATTATTAATCCCAAATAGAGTATTAATCGTCAAGCAACAACGTGTCCCAAAATGTATTTTGCAACGTTAAATGAGTTCCGAGTCTTGAGTTTAGTTCGATGGTTTGATTCTCGAAGGATTAGCGCAAGGTAGAAACTCGTTTAGCATTTCGTAAATATGTTGAGATTTAAGCGTATCTCGAGTAAAAAAAAAAAAAAAAATAGGACAGTCGCGGTGTTATTGAATGCCTCTTGTACAAATACGCAATTCGTCTGGAAATATTAATGGTTCCGTTGGTTGTTCGTTGATGAAGTTCGGAGGAGAAAAGGTCAGCCGATCTTACTGAAAGTTAATGCACATCATCCACGATCCTTAATCTAAATTACACATCTATTACAGGCGTTGCTTCCCGTGTTACGGCACTTCGTATTCCTTGCTCGGTTTTGCGTAATCGAATCGCAATGCGAAAAAAAGAAGCAGCACGATGAGGTCAGCGGATTTCGTTTCGTCGACGAAGGGGCTGGCTACTTTAATAATGTAATATAGCGTGTCTTCGTTATACAAGATTGACCTTATCGTGAGATAATAATGATTAAAGAAGACAGAGAAATATCTGTATTTGAATGTTTAAATTATACAATAGAAATACGGAAAACGTGGATCTTTGTTATAATAATCAGGGGAACACGAGCGTGAAACCTTGAATAATGAAAGTCGAACAATTGTGAATACGCGCGTTATAATGATGATTCGCGGTAAGCCGAATTAAAATTGCGCGTAGAATAACTTGTAACGAAAGTTGTCTATGTTTTGCAGTTTATTCGAATTTTTTATTATCATATAAGCATTTTACACATCTATTTAAAAAATTATCTATGACTAAACTTATGAATGTCTAATTTTAGTTAATAACGTTTATCCGTTATAAATTACCATATGTCTTTCCAAAGGGAATTAAAACATTCTGCAAGTTTCGTCTGGTGGTTTCTAGCAAAAAGCACAGAAGAAAAAATAAATCTGTAAATAAAGCATAGTGAATGCGACAGAAGACTATAGTCGACATCATTCGTCAAACGTGAAATATGTCCGAACTCGATCGTTGTCGTTTGTTTCTCTGTGGATGAACGAGTACAAATTGATCTCTAATCTTTATTGTGGATAAATATTCCCTTCCTCCGTACGTGCAAACGTTATTTAAGTTCATCCAAGCGGAAAAATATTGAATGTATTTATTATATTGCGTATATTGAAAACTATCGTTTCTTCATATCTCGTACCTAAAACGCATTAAGAGCTCATCTCACTCGTCCACTTAACGAGAAGACTGTATACTCACCGATATGTCGTTGCACAAGAGAAATTTTTGTAAACCTTAGATATAGAAACGACAGAGCGGCAGACATAAGGGAAATATTGCGCAAAGAGAGACGTTTATTAATCTGGAACGGTTTTTATGAGGCTTGACGATGCTTTGCAATATCCCGTTATTATCCATCTCCCTGGTTGCATATAATTATGGACAACATTAACGTTTTGAGCATCGATCCGTGGATTTATAGATCGTCTTGTAGAATAAGGTGCACGGTACAAGGTCGTCTACTCTTACCACTGGATTTCTAGTATCCTTATCAGTCTCATCGGAAGAATAGCAGGATCCTTGATCGATTAATGCTGGACGCGAAAAAAATTAGAGCGTATCAGCTATTTCTGAATTCACTCAATGTTGTTTCTTATTGGCCACAGATTGGATGAAGAATATTATTTTAGTTTTTTGACAGGTTTTAGTAAACTGTGATCATAACGCTCGATCGTGAAAACGGGTTTAACGAAATTCATCTTTGCTGAATTAATTTAATTAAGTAGATTAATTAGATAAAATTTCAGGTTAATAACGGCAATAAAAATAAAGTTTTTAAATTCAAGACAGACAGAGTTGGAAAGGAGCTAGTTTTTATAGTGACATTGAAATTTTTCGATAGGTTTTTGGACATTTTATTTCTTGTAACAATACGATGGGTATATCCCGAATAAATTCTCCGAGGTGAAGGAATTAAAGAGAAATCAAGAGAAACACGAGTGTTTTATATTTAAAAAAACACAATAGATGTAAAAATGTATTGTGTACTATTTGTTCTAATTTGTATTACAAATAAGAGTGATCGTATTGAATGCCGTTCTTGTTCTTGAGACTGAGATCCCGAGAATATTAATCATGGAACCTATTAAATAATATAACAAAAGTAGCAATACCGAATTAAATCATAAAGTAGTATCATAATGCGATATCTGAGGCACGATTTCCATAGATCTACTTTACTTGTTGCACACATTACTTAGATACCTCGCGAAAACAGCTGGTATATTTTTCCTGACATAGTTGTTTCTTTCATAAATTTTTACTAGCACTTTATATTTTTAGCTACTAAATTGTAAATCAATAGAACTGCAATAATTATATTGCACACACATATATAATAGGTTTTTTTTGTATAGCATTATCATATTATTTATAACTTACAATATTTACATATTAATATTTCATTGTACGAACTTTTGTTTTTATAATGTTATATTCTGATGTCATATAACGGTACCTACAATAACCTTAATCAACATATACATATAGTCAAGTAGCGTTAAGTAATTACTCTATGCGGGAACGCATAATGATAAAAATTAAGCATGAAAAAGTTAGAAACGCATAAATGGAAAAAGGCCTTCGATATTACTAAAAACTGCTTTCAGTTAATCAAAGATTATAGGTATTATAGGTATTAAAGATAGAAGTATTTTATTGAGTTATCTATGTACTATTAGAGTTAACTATGATGCCTTATTATTCGATAAACTGGTGATAGGAAAATCTGACCTGTGTCATTGTTCTCTTGCGATGATTCATATCGGATAGAAAATTCTATTGTATTCTATCTTATTCAGATAGTGATATTGATTTCTCAATTCAGAATTTTGGAATTCTTTCACCAACAATTTCAAGTAGTAATGACGGAATTGCCGATCCAAATGTTATGATACCTTCAAATAAAAATTTTTTCGTGGCTTGTTCGCCATTGAGGACGGTTAATGCTGGAAACCAAGAGCAGATGCCTACTTATATTTCTTACCTTTAATCCTGTTGCAGGTGTAGTTACGTTCAATATGTTCCATTACACTAACCTATTACATTCCGTGTATTCTGTTGCATCACTGTTGAGGCGAGTTATTTTGTGGTTTGCCGGCGATTGTCGTTCTAATTATACTCAGGAGGAAATTATGAACTATTGCAATAAAAGTTGGCTTGGCCATGGTGTATATTAACGTATAATTCAATTTCATAAAGTAGTCTCAGTCGTTTTTTTCTTATACTTATTTTTCATTCTTCGAAAGCCAGTATTCGAATTTTCCAAATTTTTCTAGGTACATATCATTCTTCATGTTATATCTCAAATACAAATTTGTTTTCGATAATATAAATATTGCCATTACTTCCAGAATACTTAAGTTATGTACAGACTCGCGTCTCCATCCTTCCAGATATCGTATACCTAATTGTCCTAACGCAAATGACGTTCATTTGTCAGTAATAGTGCGATGCGTTTGTCGAACCTTTCCATTTGAGCAAGTGCACCTATCTGCACCGGTGCAAGTTTATTGGCCGTGTAAAGTCTTATACAAGTATATGTGCTCGTCGATGTATGCAGCACGATGTATTGCACAAGCATACATAAGCCTAATCTAAATCAGATTTTCCACCGGAGAAAGCGTCTCTTCTGCATCGTTTACTTTGACTGACTTCCTGAAATCCGCGGCGTTATTTATTTTTTATGTTTTTATCCATGTTACGTCTCATGATTTTTCTGTTGCTACCGCTGGGATAATTACTTATCAATAAGTGTTACACACACTCCACGAGTCGTCGTAGTCTTTTTTGTTTCTATCTGTAGCTTGGTCAGAGTAGAAAACCCTTAACGTGAAATTATCTTTTTGCGTGTATCAGGTATTATATGTATTTTACTAGGAACATTAAGGACGTTTTTCTTCACCTTATGCCATTTCATTTATCTTGCGATATTCCATGTTATTCTGTATCATTCGTTTTATCTCCGATTTATCACATTTTTAAGACTAATCATTTTCGAATTCAACGAAGCAATAAGTACCAGTATCGTTTGTTTAATGTATTTCAATACGTATACCAAATATCTATATTGCGAATTATCTTAATTCCCACTTATTTAACAATAAATAGCGCCCATTATAAAACATTACGTAACAAGTTAGTCTGTAATTTAGTATTATTTATTTTCCCTGAAGCGAACTCTGGAAGTTATTATTGCTGAAATTGTCGTATGTCTCGTTAAGTTATGACGATTTGACCAAAAGAAATGTTTGCATTTCAGAAGAGTTACACACCGACATGTTTCCGCGTTCCTTTGTAACTTCACAGAAATCATGCAATCGAGAGCACCGCATAAAGGTGAAATAAAGAAACAACCGACGTAATTATTTCGCGTTTCATACGGTCGGACAGACTTCTGTTTGATTTCTCCACAGTTGACCGATGTAAAAGCGATTCACGTCGATCCTCTGGCACTGTCTCTAATTTTCCGTATTCTTCTTTCACCATTGTCGACTGACTCTCTTTTCTCGCATTGTATGCAGGCTCGTGTGCGATTCTGCAGTTTTCGCGCTGAGCACACGCGTGTCGAGACCACGGTATTTACCTTTAATTTCAGTTTCATTTTTTTTTTTACAGAAACAAAGCTAATCGGTGATTCTCATCACGGACTCGCTCTGTTATTGCACACCGCTTCTTCGTGCAAATTCGTTTCCGGTTTCTCGATAGGCTTGGTATCTTGTACGATTAAAATTGGTTTATTCTTTGCAGAAATCTATCGCGTAGATTTTTTCGAGGATTACGCGCAATAGAGAGAAATTCTTCGACGAAACGAATAGAAAAATTTCGTCTTTGATAGATGCAAAATGTTTGGATAACAGAGAGATAAGAAATTCGTTGAATCATTTCATTTCTTGGAAAATTGCTTCATACTATATCGTGCAATATGGCGCCATGAATTCTCCGATTGGGTTTGCAATCATTTCTTCGACAACTATGCTGTCCGTAATTAAGTTGATTGGATTGGTTCATGTGTAACTGATTTTTAGTTCTTATGCAATTGCGTGTGTAATTACACATCATGCGTCGAGTGTTTTAAATCATATATATGTATACGTATATCAAGTTTTAGTGAATTCAACTACGACGAAAGAATAAATAATTCTAATTTGACGAACGTCAGTGATCAGCATGTTTTCTTCATTTTCTTGAAATGATGTACACTCTTACACTTATAAGTAAATTAGTTGTCAATTTCAACGTAGAATGATTATGGATGTAATATCAAGTAATAGCGCGAGCTCAGAAATTGTAGTATTAGCATATTGTAGTTTCATAATTCATAGGATCACGATAATCTGTAGTCCGAATTAGCGTGATTGGAAATTAGGTCTAACGTGTGAATAGCGAGCTCTGCATAATTCATGCTAACGCCGTGATTTCCATAATTCATAATGACCTCGCTGCTTTAGAACCGCAACTTGTAGTACTCTTCGTTAAAGATCGTGAATCGAAAGACTACTCGTGAATTTTACGCTGAAAGCAGTTTAATGTTCATGCATCAAGAAACCTGGTTTGTAAAATAACGTAACATATTTAACACTTTACATGAGTTACGAATTTGTAAAATGTATAAGATTTAAAAGATCCGAATGGAAAGAGTTCATAGAACTTAAATTTTTAATTCGATAATAATATTATTTACAAAAGAAAAGGATAATAATGTTTGATAAAATCCTTGGTTTTCGGCCAAGATCTGCGATATGTAAATAGAGGAAAGGCGGAAGTTGCACGTCGGAAGTGATAGTTAAGTCGAAAGTGATCACATAATATGACGCGACAATCGATCTCTTCCACATTCATTTTCGAATCACTACTCTTTGAAGATTCCTACATTTGTGTAATATACAAATATTTCTGAAACTAACAAAAAATTTTATTTCGAACGAATGCAAATGTTGCTTTCTGTCTTGATTTCTACAGATGCTATTTTACATAGTACATATAATTTTGGACACGAGCAATGATACAAACATGAGATGACATAATAATAATAACAAATGTCAAGAAGACTTCTTTGAAAGGTGCAAAAAGTGGATTTAAATTTATTCAATGGTTTCATCAATCGTCTGGTTAAGTATAATCGCAGTATCAAGTACATAATTATTTATGTTCGTTTGTGTGTAATATACCCTCGGTGTAGTAATCTCAATGTCGAAGAAAGAAACCGATTGAAACACTTTGTTAAATCACGTCAATTAATCTACTGCTCACGTCTTGTTAAATTTCTTATGTTGAAAATTCGCGTCCTTCAACGTGAATCTTGCTTAATGTTTCAATTGTACTTGTTGCGGTATCGATCGACTCCGCTAAGCGCAGAAACGACCAAATAATAGACGTATGTATTACTTCTTGGTTGCATATTTTATTTAACTCATATTCAATTTCTTTTTCATGAGCTTTTAAATTAAGTTCTAACTAGTTTGTGTCTGTAAATTACAATAATAAAAGCAGTTAGTTTTGAACAACAGATAAAATCGATAGAATACTTAGATATTCCATGTACACGAGAAGTATTTTAGTTTATTGATTGACAGTGCTGTATATAAATTTTGTATTAAGCATCTTGATTCTTACAGTGCTATCGCAAATATGTGGCAGTTTCGATCAACTTAATACGTAGTGAAAAAACTATAATAGGAGCGTTAGTGGGTTTACGATTCATAAATTGTGTGTGGAGGTAAATGATGAAGGGGACCCATGTTGCCTGCGGCACCGTAGAAAGTTGATGCCGTTCTGGTTTGCGGTTTGAAATTGTGTTAAAGGTCGTTGTGATTTTGATAGAATGCAACTCAATGGAAAATTCGGATCATTATTTTTCCCCGTGTCCAATTTCATTGTTATTTATCATTCTTAAAACAACTGTCTTTAAAAGATCTTACTTATTATGGTGAAGTATTGGGAAATGAAATCATCTTTCGATCGAGGAACGGTTTAAATTTGGAACGACTAGAGTGAATGTAGAATAACATAATGTCCCAAGTGAATTGCTTAAGTTGTCAATTTCACGTTGCGTGTAGAACGCAGTGACTCTAGAATCCATTTTGTGACATTACGAGGCCCTGCTCTCGGATCGTGTGCCAGAGGAATTCGAATTATATAAAAATTGCGGCATCTCGAGTCCACGGATTTAGCTTTTTTAATACCACTATCAGAGAAATGCTTTATTCGTTTCCGTCAATTTCTCTTTCGTTTTTGAATATGCTTCTTGTATCTTCATTATACGAAGAGAAACGAACTCTCCAATATCATTTGAATTTTAATTAAAAATGTGCAAATTTTAAGATTGTCAGCTGAAATTTCTATGTTTCTCTCAAGAGAAATTATATTACTATATTATTGACTAAACTAAACTAAAGAGTGATATAAAATAAAGTGAAATTTAAGAAACGTGGCACATTTTACGAGAATGGAATAGAATTTTAAAAAGGCCGAGATTGCTTTAACGCTTGTAAGTATCGCGTCACGATATTTTATTTACATAGCTAGTGATTAAGACAATAAAAATTATTATAAATTCTTTTATTCGTACCTTTTTAATAAGAATATTTCATAAAACACTTTTGAACTGTATTATGTACAGTATACGTATGTATAGTGAGAAAGATAAGTGAGAAATCATCGAGGTTCCTTATAAAAGTCTGATACTGAAAAAATCGTACTTGAAAGGATCTCGTGGATCGTTTTACGGGGCCAACAGGAACCACACCCTGGTGTTTGTGAACCAGTTTTTTCAGGTCGCTTCTGCATATTAACGTCTGCCATTCGTACAAATGATCTCAATGAAGAGGTTGAAATTTACATTTTCTTGCGCAATTCTGCCTACCTTTTCTTAGATGTATTTCATTAAATCTATTAGACTAATGCGTTGTCTGATTTGTCGTTTAATCGTTACGAAACCCGGTTGTGGATTTTGTCCAAGTTTTTCTTTGTTAACTATCGTCGTTCCATTTATTCCAACTTGATTGAAGTCACATGTACATGTTGTCAGATACAAGAAAGATATTTAAATTCGGATGAGGTTTTTTTTGTAACGGTTTTGATTGATCAATAGTATCAATGTGAACAATAGCTTTAGTACTAGCATTTAAATACTGATTGCTTCGATTCAATCCTGTAGAAACGATTGATTAATAATAATTCATTTTCAATGTTTATCCGTAAGATAGCATCTAGTCTTCAAGATAATATCTATTTGAGATCTAGCTAGAATTTGAATAAATGATTATGAAGATTTCGCAAGACTGTTCCATCATTTTCTGGTTACAGTGAGAAGTGCTGATTAGGTGAAATCGCGTCCATGTCTCGGATCATGGAGTCAAGCGACGTGGAAAATATTTAATAATTCCATGAATAATTCACCGTTCTTGCCAGAGCTTTCTTATTGGTTAAATCGAGATGGTTGAATCGGTGATAATCGTCCTCTGGCTTTAGGAGCCTGTCGGTTTCGTAGTCTTAACCGCTAGATAATCAGCTGTCTTTTACGGATTCACCGATGTCGGAAGTCTAGACGGTGAAAGTACACCTTCGATTGAAATTGAGATGCAAACTGGCAGATCAGAGCCCTGTCGAAATCCAAGGACAATACGCTCAAGTATCGATCATTGACGACGAACACTTTTGTTCTTTTTAATTTATATCGTTCAACAGTTAAATGTAAATGATATGTAGCCTTCTTTTCACAATGGGGAAAGATAACAAAAAATCGAAAGTTGTTAGAACGATAGGTTTTGTTCTTATAAATTCTGAATACTTAAAATAAAGTAGACATTAGTCAGTTATATCAGTTTTAGAAAAAAATGATTATAAGGGGGTAATGGGTATATTCGTCATTTATGCAATTAACCCTAAGACGTTTAAGATTTTAGAATATTTACCAACGTTTCGAATTCGGTGGATATCTTTTGACTCTCTCTTAAGCCTAGAATGAAGTATATGTTCATTTTACCGATGTATGTAGATTGCAATGAAATAACAATTTGCACTCTTTAACTAGTAATTCCGCCCGTTTAAAACAAATTAAATAATAGAAAGGAAAAAAGGAAAATACGTATAAGGGTCCGAGATTTAAAATGCTTGGAGATATGTTCTCAAGGAGAACAAAATTCTGGTTGACTCTGGACACTCGGGTAGTGTCCTTCGCGAGTTGGTTCGACACTGGCGAAGCGGTCTACCTTCGAGGATATGAATCGGCCTCTCACCGTTGTCAGCGTAATACACTTTTCCAATAATTTGCAGCGCGCGATATTACATACGATTGCGCTGCTATATCGACAACACGTACATAACAACGTAGGACATGATAACAGGAAAGTTTGGCTTCAAATAAATAATTACAATCCATGTGGATTATTTCTATTTTCATTCGGCCATATTGTCCATGATACAGATGGTTACAAACAAGATTTAGGCATTTCAATATCTAAGTTATGTAACCTTCGACATGGTACAGTATGCAGATTCTTCTTGTTATCTGCCAATATTTTGAGAAAAGATGTGGAAATTATATGATACCGATATCACGACGTAATTATTGTAAAAGTAATTTGACTATGATTGAAGTTCAAGTTTATTCGCAAGCGTCGACAAAGATTAAGATTGTTAAAACCGTTTGCTTTTGTTTTGTTAGATGATTAAGTGATTAGGTAAGGTTACAGTCAATTTCAAACATTTGAACATAAAATTCAGTAATTCGTTTGTACTAATTACGTGTAATAAAGTTTTATTTTTCAGTGCAATGTTTGTAAAAATATAAAAACATCTTTTATAGAAATTGAATTATAGAGAATGCAATATTTTTATTTACTTTATTATTTACTTTATTATACGATATTTACTTTATCTCTTGCGCACAAAGCCCGTTAACTGTTTTATGCAACATATTATTGAATACACTATTTTTCTTTTATCAGGAATAAATTATATCTGGCCTATTAATCGCGTAACACTGTTACTTCATCGCGTAACGATTACACATACGAATCGAACCAATCTTTCACATCAGAACTATAGTTACATTTTTTTCTAATCACTGGAACATCGTGCAAGCCCAATTATGTTTGCCATTTCCCGTTACAGGACTGTTACATATTGTATTGCATGTTCATAATCGCCGGAGATGTATTTGAAATTACCAATGGCGAGAGTTCGACCGAAGATTCCCTTAACTAGCAAGAATCTCGTTTCGTGTCTTCCAATTACGCAAATAAACAGGCAATTTGTAATTACATAGGGGAGGTATTCGTGTTGCAAGGATCTTCATTGTTACGTACAGCCGTTCGAATGGAAAAATTTAAGATTACCTCTTGCTGATTTTTTATCTTATCGGAAAAAATAATCGAATATCTCACGTTTGTCAGAAACGGGAGAAACTGTACTTTGATTTCAGCTTTTTAAAGGATCAATTTATTGGTTCGTAGGAAAGTTCTTGGGAAATCCTTTTGGACGTTAATAGCGATTACAAAAGCGTAATAAAGTGCGCAATAATAGAGAATCATCTAATTTTGTCCTACTTGTATGAATTTCGCGGCAATTACAACCGTTATTTTATTTTGAAATCTGAATATAATAATTGTACTACGATTGTACGACGATTGAAATACGAAAAGATGCTCAATATTTAAGAATAGAAATTAGACAAATTATATTATGTCTGATGTTTATCTGTTAACGTTATGAACATGTCAATATACTGAAATTGAGAAGACACGAAAATGTTAGAGATATAAACTTGTTCAATAAGTTAAACATCGTAAAAGGAATAGCTTAATAATTCCTAAAATTATTACGATAAATCGCATACTCGATAGAGTTAAAGAGATTAGAAAATAACACTACCACCATCACAGTATTTCTCACATGTTTTCCCTGTTAGCTAGATACAGTTTTACGCGAATATCCATATCAACATTATGTAGATCCGATCTGGACACCATTTTGACTGGTGTGTGCCAGATAAAGAAAACCGTTGTTTCGCTTTGCTTCGAAAGCGAGCGCGGACGTAATTGCGACGTAGGACGGAATGGCAATGTCTTGGTATTATTCATAGCGTTAATTTTCCTACGCGCTTTGCGATTTTTCAACTTCACTTGCGCGCTCATTGTGCAATTTCAAATATCTTCACTCAGTTTCAGAGGATTCTAGGGTACACCTCGTCTTGCTCGAGGGTGATACATCGGGATCTCCGTTATTGATGGCAGGTTGTGAAAATATAATTAGTGGTCTCTCAGAATTCATAGAGTACATAGAGTATAATTTAGTGATTTACATTCCATAAGTTGAAAATGGATTGATTCAGCTGTATAAAAAGAGATTGAAGGAAAATGGTGATCTTTCTGCAAATCTTCAGTTTGAACACTCGATTTGCATTTCGTGAAGAAAGTTGACTTAATGAATTTCGTTGACAGATGATTATCGTTCTCATCAGACGTCACTTATTCGGTATACGGTATTAAAATCGAGGTCATCTCAGAATAAAATTTCTCTTTTTATGTTAAACAAGTAATGATTGATGAATTTTGATTAACCGTTGCAGCAAAAGAAGATCTTTAGTAGGACACATATGGAAAGTAGTATTCTAGAATATATGAACCGAACCAGCTAGAAACTAATATTAAAACTAGTTTTAGTCCACAAAGTCGTAATCACAAAATGCGTAAAATCACTTTAGATATGCCTAAAATTCAATAAAAACACGTGCTAGATTTTAGAGCAGATAAAACATAATCACCTATCCTCCATAATGCTCCATAATGCATTCTACCATACATGATATAAATGGCAAAATTTCTCAACCCTGAAATTAATATTGCGCGCCAAATGAGGAACAACGAATGTAACTCGCGTAGCAATTTATCATTTTATTTGCAGTAATCTATACTAATTCTTTGATTCTCAGATTTAACAAGTAACTATGCTCGCTTGAATCATAGCCAAGTTAATTGAGCGAGAATGGGAAGGCTTCATGTCACGAGTCTCATCCAGCGAAAGTGCGTTCACTTCTATCGAGATTCGTCTTTCCTTTTATCAGGACTTAAGAACACACCTTTCACAATCGAGAAGACCGATCGATAGATCCTCTTACCCCTTCTTTCGATCGTCTTCCTTGTCGATACCTGTCCTTTCGATCTTTTGTTTAAAGGAGGAGAAGTATATCTATCTAAAACAGTTCGTTGTCGAATCGTTCTATCTAGCTGATTTCAGCTGGTCTGACAAAAATGTCGAGAAAAAAAGTGATTCGTGCTTGGGAAACTCAGCAGAGACGTTATTTTGCAGGTCTATTTACAGTAGTTAGTCGCGCATTCAGCCAGCCGTGTTTAAGGCTGTTCTCGAGTTCGGCTGCATGCTTGACTAGGTAACGTGACGTGAAACACCGACTTTTACTTTCAGTGTCGATTCCACGCTACGTGTACCTTATGAACAGATAAGGATAAACGAAACTGGAACACCAAGCCACGTTCGAAGTATCACTGTCTTTGTATTATAATGCTTAAAAAATTCTTAGGTAAATACAGCCACTTGACCCGTGGTTGTGGAGGTTATTCGTATTGCAGAAACGGTAGAACTATCTTTTTCTTTATCGTTAATGCGTCATTATTGCGTGATGCAACGATATTTGTTTCAAATTTTGTTGTAAGAAAAAGAATTTTATTAGTTCCATAGAACAGTATGATGCGATGATACTCCGAGTATCAGCAGTGTTAGATTTTAAGCTTAGTTTCTATTGGAAATGATTTAGGAAGGATCTATATAGAATAATATTAACACATGATAATGTTTACCCTGAATCGTTGTTAATGTAATCATAATGTTGTACTAGTAATTTTGCTTCTAATCATAATGTTTCACGTGCACAAAAAGAACCAAGGAATGTTTCATTCTTAGAAGAATAAGTTATCTATTAAACTCTAATTATGAAAATTGTATCGTTTAAAAGTCAAATTTATTAATTATCTATCTATCGTACTATTATCGAGAAATCTCAAGAAGTCGCATTGATTTGTTGTCGCAATTGAAAGAGTGTAACTAATAGACAAAGTTCCTGCTAACGTAGCCAACACAACGGAAAATTATAGTAACTGCTGCTATTTGAGATCTTATGTTTAACTACTCGGAAAGAAAATAACAGTCGGGCAACGAGCACTACTTTCAGAATTCTATTTCACGATATCTTTTTTGTTAATTAATTTCTTGCACAGTTTAATATGGAAAGATCAAAGAGATAGTTTTTTTTTGTATTAATCTTCTCAACTGAAAGTGTAATTAAATTCACAAAAATTGTGGGTTCTCTAGGAATTGGAAATCAAAATTTGAGTCTTTTTTTGGCAAATTAATTTCGTGACTGAAGGTACGATTAGCAGTGACCGAACTGGACGACTAGTACATGAAATCACGAATCTAGTTATAACGTCGTTTATTGTCGTTAGACACGGAAGAATTGTAATTCAAGATGAATACCGGTTACCTGTTTAAACGATGAAAAGTCAACTTGTTAATTTTTTTAACTATTCTCGGCGAATATCTGATAAATATTTAATGTATATTCTTTCACGATTTGATAGAGTAATTCAATTCCTGCCATTTCTACTATTCGATTAACTATAATCAGAATAATATCGGTTCATGCGAGCTTAAATAGTCTAAATTTCGATTCACCCTTCTGTAATTTCAGTAATTATATAACTTCAGTAGAAATAGTTCAACATAGTACGGAAATATTGTATATTTTTTATCAGCTTTGCTAATTCACCTTTAACATTTTCGAAGACGTACATACATTTATATGTACGGGACTAATGGTTCTCTATGATGTTCTACTACATGCACTGCAAATAATAAATAATTACAGTGCATGTAGTAGAGCATCATAGAGAACCATTAACTCCGTTTACTATTTCACAATCTAATCTGCAACATTCCCAAGAACATCAATAATCTGTTCTAAAAAGTCAAAGCAGTTGCAAATATTCCTGCATTTTGCTCAAGCACGATGCTTTCACCTTAACTTTATCTCATGAACCTGTTCTCTCTTCCTGATGTAGTAATAAACCATCAGCAGTTTGTTTCCCTTCGCTTCCCGCTTTTTCTTTGCCACATATTTTCCCAACTAAAAATATCAATATTGCCTCGCACTTTTCATTGACAGTGTCGGCATGTACATATATTTATTATAATATCTTCCTTTTACTTTTACTCTCTAGTATAGCAAGCCACACTAGTACCGTTTGTGAAAAAGAATTTAAGGCACCCTGTATATCGATATACATATGTACCTTCTATAATTAATACATCCTATTACATGGAACAAAACAAGCGCGCGCGTGTTAAAATTATCTGTTAGTCTATTAAGGATATTAACTTTGTCTCATCGATGTCAGGATCGTCAAAGCAAATGTCACCTATTACGTGGCACAACATTCTTCATCGAAGCTCGCCTGTAACACGATAAAGTTTTTCTTCGGCGATCCTATATTTACTTTGTATATGTATATAATGTCGACTATCTTCATAACAGGATTTACAAAAGAATCGTCGATCGCGATCGTGGTCGAACCGCTGATGCAACATCCTTTACACGCGAAATCGTCGCGTTATCGTCGCATTATGGAAATAGATAATGAGATTCGTCGCATTCTGATGCATTATAAATTGTGCTCCGCAAATCGATCGTTCTACAATTTCAAAACCGGTAGTTAATAGCGAAATATCCGATTAAACGACAATTTTCACTAACCAGGATCTAATGAACCTCGGTCTAATAAACGCTGAAATCAACGATCTATTCTTCCCTGTCGTCGCGACGATTATTATGAAGTTTAACCATGAAGATGGAGATCGTGTAACGCATACATTTGAATAAATTTGAATGTTTGAACCAAGTCGAAAGCAGTCTGGGTCTGATTGTGAATGAATTTCTTAGTGTAGAGTTAATTTACTTAAAACACCGACTTAAACACGAAATGCAGGCACGTTGCGTTAATGGTCACTGTTTGAACATGTAATTTAACCAATTAAATCGCTGTGGCGTATCGGTGTTATACTGTTAGAATGCGTCCAAGAGACTTGAATGTGATGAGGGAAAATTGTCTTAGGCAAATTGAGTAAACTTTTTGGATCTGCGAGTAGTTTAATGCTAACCTCAGTAATATAAAAATACTATTGTATTAAAAATTAGTAACCGTATAAAATAATAAATGCTAATGGTCATAATTTGTTCAGATCGATGATCATAAAGCTACAAATCGTGGCACTTTGAGATTCAATTCCAAATCACTGGAGGAAGCAACCACAGTATCATCTTCGCCGCTATCGAGATCCAAAACGAAGTGGGACAGATCAGGGCAATCGAAAACGCTCTCGAATTTCGAAAGAACGATTCAAGCTTCTGTGATCAATTCAGAACCAAAGTTCGACACGAGCGAACATTCAACCGTTAGAACGATCAGAACGACCGAAAGGGGAAGTGTTTCAACAGCAACAGATGTCACAAGCGAGTCGAGAAGAATTTCAGGCAAAAGATTCGAGGAAACTAAAAGGGTAGAGCCAACGATTAACAGACGAGACGGCAAAAGATATTTTTCTGAAAGCAACGAAGAAACAAAGTTAAAAAATAATGAACAAAAATTCGAAACGTCCAAAGGGATTTCTCGAAGAACGTCCAATGGAAGAGCGAATAATTCAACTGTCACTGAGAGATTGGACAACAAAGGACCATCCGTGTTCCTGGCAACCACGGAGTCTTCGAGGTCTAGAACCGGAAGAAAGATTCAAACGACTTATTCGATGAAAGATCTAAAGACACAAATCCCTACGTCTAGAAGGTACAACAGTAAGAAATTTAGAGACGTTGAAAGCACTACAGCTTCGTTTAGAAGAGAAAGTAGAGGTAGATCGACTACAGAGAAGATTGAAAGGAGTACCAGATCTGGTAGATCGAAGGTGAACAATGCGGAGAATAATTCTATTGCTCGAAGAGGTCCAGATCCTCTTTTATCAGAATCCGAAAGTGTAAGAGTCGATATTCCTCTCACTGTAGGTGAAACAGGAAATCCAGCTTCGGATGTAACCACTGGAATTGATGTAGCTTCTCAGAGAAGATCGGACGCTAAAGAGTCATCCAGATCCAGTCGGACAGGATTCGAAAGATCGAAAAGTCGTGGACGGTCGAACGACTCCGAGGCTTCTGGGTCATCCAGATCAGCTTCTCCAAGAGGATCTTCAAAGTTCAGCGACTCTACGACGACAGAAGCTAACGAACAGATTGTTAGTTCGAGAAGGAATACGGTTTCCAGAGATCGTTCCAGAGGTTCCGAGATCAAGAAGAATTCTGTGAACGAGTCTAGATCAAGGTCTAGAGGTAGAAATGTGGAAAATAATATGAAACCTATTTCGGGCGGTGCTTCAGAAAGGAATGTGAAGCGGAAGGTGGCTGGGGAGAGAAACTCTTCGGATAGGGGACCGAGAATTCCTGATGTTACTCCAAGAGCTATCGACAGTCGTAGACAGGATACTCAGGATATGCGTGGAAGATCGAGAAGCAAGTCGAGATCGGATGTTACCACACCTATTACTATGGGTGAGATAATTAGTTAATCATTAATAATAATTTAAATATAGTCATGCTGTTAAAAGAATATTTGATAACCTGATTGTAGATTGAATTTTAATGCAATAATTTTAATGATACATAAAAAGGTTCATTTATCTTACTTGAAGGTGAAATATCCAGTTTTATACGTAACAGTTAATTAAGTAATTACAATTAGCTGTAAAGAATGAAATTATATTGTAAAATATTAAATTTTGTTTATATAAATAATAAATTATATAACTAATATAAATAAAAATTATAGAAATATAATTTATAATAGAAGATATATAGAAGAATATAATAAAATAGAATTTTATGATAGGAATTATATAAATAAACATTCCTTAAACAGATGTTACTACAACTGTTGCGCCAGATACAACAGTTTTTACCGAGGTAACAGCCACCGATTCTGAGATAACAAGTACGACCATAAGATTAGCGACTACTCCAAGTCCAAGGGCAACATCAAGACCATTATCGACTTCTGCTTCAACCCTCGATGCATCAGGACGAGGTAGAGGAAGAGGCAGAAGCGGAAGTCACGGTAGAAAACAGAAAGAGGATTTCTTCAATCACGGACTAGGGTTCAGAGGTCGAAAACCCTCGCCTGAAGGATCCGCAAACGTGACAGAGTCTAGAAAAACTGTTTCGTGGAAAAACGATTCCCAGTCGCATGGAAATCCAGGCTGGACGCTCAGGAGGCGACCAGCTCATTTTAACTCTGAAAATATTTCGAAGACGATCGTGCCTTCGCCAAGGGATCAAACGAACGAAGTGGTGCCATCCAACGAACAATCGACCAGCACCGAAGCTATACCGATTATCGAAAGTTCCACGTTTGGCACGAAAAGAGGCCCCAAGAAGCTGCAAACGACGGACGAGAGTTCCACGGTGGTTGAAACCACGACCAAGAGCTACAGAAGAGGCAACAAAACCTTTGGAAATGGCAAAGTGATTGCGGCGCTTGAAGAGAGTGATAATTACCCGCCTGAGTTTAAGGCGAGGTTAACTCAGTTGGTGAGTTCTATTTCTTAATTGGATTTTTTTAATTGGAATTAAGCTTAGATTTCAGTAGCGAAATATCCTATAAGTTTGTAGTTTTATTGGATAAAAAGAAATATAGATAGCTTTATAGAGAGAGATATGTGTACTCGAACATAAAAATAATTATTGAATTACAAGGGGAGTGGTAACATGGTATGAATAGTACTTGTAATAAAACTGCATCGATCGAAGAATAGAGAACTTAAAACAAGAAATTGTATGCCTTTAGCTTTAAAGAATGTTTAAGTGTTGTCACTCCCATTACGAACGAACGATTTCTCAACTGTCTCATTACTTCAATTAATTTCATTGTGTAATAAGTAATAAGTCTTACACGCGAACGACTAGTCATATAACACTTACATATAACACTTTACTTCTTTTTAAACACGTTTCACATATAGTTTCTTCTATGTCTTGTGAAATATTTAAAATTATTTCCGAAATATACATATGATATATGCAATATATGGCAAAAACTTAATACGCGTATAACGATTAGCGTTACAATCCTGATTGATAGAATTCTAAAAAGAATATGGTGTGTCCTAATCGAAAAGTATGATTTCAGAAGAATACCAATACGAAAATACCAGCCTCAAAAGCCACCTCTAGAACGCCATTGGAGGTAAGAGTCCAGAGTGCCCTTCATATCAGCTTACAGCATCTAAATAAAGTCTCTCTTGTTTTTTAATTAATAAAGTGTAACATACATTTCTATGCTTCTATTCTAGTTCAACAGTCTACAGCTTTCATTATGACAGTACCTTAATACGTAGACGTTGTAATCGTTGACACTGACTGATATTATTGCGTTGTTGTAAAATAATGATACAGTAAACCGCTGAAGGATTAAACAAAAAATTAAAACATGACAAGTGACTGCGACGAAATGGGACGGTGTATTATACATTTTCTAGCACTAAACAACTTAATCAGCATGCACGTAACAAACCACACAATTACCACTTTACCGTTCTTATCTTTTGGCGAATTTTTTCCAACGGCTCCATAAAATAGACACTAGTACTGTTTCTATCGTAATAGTCAAGGAATCAGTAATTTGCATTTTGAAGTCAAAACAATTCGTGTAGGAACAAGAGAGGAATATCTATGGTCGACGCTCGAGGAACAACTCGATGGCGTTCGAGCCTGACGACCTCGAAACCGCAGCTTCAGCAAATGTTTTGACGGATGAAACTTTAGTCGTGAATCCCTTAACGTTGATAAATGGCACAGGATTGCGACGCGTAAGACTACAGATAAATCATTGTATTACGTGATCGCTTGTGTTCTATGTATCCACCTTCTCCTCGATGCGTTCGTAGAGCTTTTCTTCCATTTATAGGAGAAACCGACTGCAAACGTTTCTAATGCGTCTCGTTTCTAACGGTTAGCGGTTTTTAATTATCGTTTTATCGATTATCTTTCGATAGAAGTGCTTGGTCTATATTTATGTCGATGTCATTAGTATCTGAAAATTCTTAAATACGTTGTTTCGTTCTGTTTTGCTTTGGTCATTGTGAATTTTATTTAGCTGCTATTTTGTTATATAAAATGCTGCAGTTTAGGAAAACGTCATATGTGTGTAAACGTAGTACGATTGATTTATATAATTATTTCTCAAACTATCGTAAACCTAATTAAGGAAGGTTGTTCGCTTAAAAGTGTTTTGCGAAGAACAGTAAATATCTATATGTCGACTGTATCTTTAATAGTTTAAGAAATAATTCTTCTGTTGTATATTCGCAAATGCTGTGATTGTCTAAGATACTTCTTCTTTCACTATTTTCGCAATGTTTAAAAAGCTTCAAAACAATTTACGTACGAATATGTGTACTAAAGTTTCGCCTTGGAATCAACACTAATTTGTTGGTGAGGTAAAAGGCTACGAACTATGTAATCGTTTGCTTGTAACATCATTGACGACCAATTGAGACTGGACAATGATGCGCGATTAACAAAGGGAAAGAAATGCCAACTGAAAGACAAGCTTCCCTCTGGTGGTTGGTGAAAAATCTGCATCGTTCCCATGATTTTGGTAAAATCAGATGCTTTTGAGATCTTGCGATACATCATCGTAACCAACTGCTTCGATGATATCGTTCATCTCCAAACGCGACTGGATCGAACGATATCCTTTAACACGAGGAACGACGAATCCTCGACGTGGAGTTCTCTCAAGGTCCAAACGAATATAAAACTTTGATCGAAACGTTCTTCGGAAGTGGACTTCTATTTTTACTTTCGTTTATCGTGAAAATGTGCTTACTTATCGAGCCCGACTTATTCAGGGCTCACGTGCATTACGCAGTTTATAAACTGGTTTTTGGTTTTCGTTCAGTTGCTTTTGTATTGGGTTCTCCATGGAGAAAGTGAAGGTTTATTTGACTTACCTGAACATAACGCGTCCTGATTTATTCTCAGCGAGGTAACTTTGATAGGTAGAGTTCGGAGTTACGTCTTCTATTGGAAGAGGTTTTCTACGTAAGATATCTATCTTATTGATGCTTAGACTTCTAAATTTCTTGTTCATTATAGACACGAGGAATGGTTAATGACAGGGATGAAGCAAACAAAAGAAATTATTCTATGTGAAAATAATGAATCGTGAATGTAGAGTAAAATTTGTTCTTGTGAAAATGATTTTAAGTATTTGCCGAGCGTCTATATATCCCACGATGTCTTAACTTCGTGACTTTCACTTTAAATCGTTGCTACATTTGTCGCTTATATTTGTTCTTATATTTACCGCGTATGATAATAAATGGAAACAGGAATAAATGGTTTAAAAATTTTAAAAATTGGGAAAATTTCCTAAGTAGCACATTAGAATAATAGAATAAAATTTACATGAATGACGTTTTTCACATAAAATGATAATTTTTTTAATTGCATCATCGGTTTCGAAACAACCAGAAGTTGTTGGATTTACTTTCAAGGAATTTCTTTTGGGCATTTTCTATTGTCTTTAATTCCGATGATATCGGTGGTTCAGCAGTAAATCTTTTAGAACGAAAGGTAGAAGAAGAATTAAACGTGGTAAAACGTAAACGTAAGAGAAGAGAAACGCAATTTGTTACAGAGTCAATAAATTTTTTATTCTGTAGGATCATACATTCTACCTCTATTCGAAACCATGAACAAATGAACGACTTTCAGTCTCGTAATTACATCGAAATTGAGTTTGTTGTAAAGATCCTTTGTCTTCAAGTAAAAACTGTATTTAAAGATATCAAACAAAATTAACAATAATAGATGATCAGAATGTAGAGTAACTCCATAAGTAGTATATTGAAAAATTATTTCATTTCATTAAATCGATTAATTTAACTGATTTTCTCGAACGTGCATGATTTCATTCTACGTCGTCGATAAAGAAATCCACGTTTCTAAGATCGATGCCCGAAATTGTCATTATTCATTAATAAAACAAGTAACGAAAGATCTATGAATTACAAACTTATTTTCTTTTGTTCTGCAATCGACTCGCTATAATTTACACCGAACCAGACTACAGTATAAAAAGAGCACAGAAGAACTTTCATGACTGTACGGGAAACTGAATTATGTCACCTCCTCACCGCAGCTAATCGCTTGATCGGCGCTTTTAAGAACCATCCTCGAATAATTGTTAGATGATACATGATTTTTTTTCCCTCACTGGAACGATAGATAGTTTCACATTAGTACGAAGTTAACCATTCATTTTTATAGCATACGATTAATGGAAATAAGAAAAGCTTCATTGGAGCCAGGCTTGCGTTATTTTGTACATCGATTAGTTTGTCACCGCGTTTGTCACCGTCTCTATGGATCGTTCACAAAATGGTCGTTTTCACACTTCGCTCTCCTTCTTTCGCACTCAATGAAATGTATCCTCGAGTCGCGTGTGCTGATAACATTGATTAAACTTTCCAGTTGTTGTCCAGTACAGTGAAATCGTGGCTCGAGCTCGTTACGAGTCAAATGGCGGCCTGGATCGTCTCGTTTCTACGCTTCCTCAAGCTCCTATTCTTCATGTAGGAAAATATCGGCCGCGCGCTATGTCGTCTTCCCATAATCGAATCGGTACCGTCCTTCGTTTCCCGACCTGTTGTGAGTGTATGCTTTCCGAGCGACCTTGAGAACGTCTCCTGTCGATGGAAAGCTCGTCGAGACCGTGGCACACTAACAGAGTTCCCGCTCGAGCTTCCGGAGCCGGCTTCAGTCTCGACAGCGGTTTTCCACTATCTTAAAACGGAGCTGTTTGAACGACCCTTTCAGGTGAAAAAATCGTCAGCCGCTCTGTTCGCTGAAAGATCGAGGATGAAACTGGAGCTGGCTAGGAGGTTAGTGAAGCCAGAGTTGAACATCGAGGAGAATGATCTCGACGCAACCACGGCCTCCTCTTTCAGCAAACGGAAACCAACCGGCGTGCCGGTGGTCGATGAGACGAGCAAGGTCGCCAAATACTCTAAGCCCGCTGCCGCAGCACCGGGACGCAACAGGCCTTCCACTTCCGTAGAAAGCACTCAGGAAGAGGTCAGCGTGAAAACCTCGAAACTTCCTAGTTCGAGGAAAGCTCATGACGATTCTTCAAAGGTCATCGGCAGACCCTACAGTTTAAAGAAGGGGCGGGTCATTACGGAGCGAATGGTCACTTCGATTTCGATCGAAGAGAGAGCCATTGCTGAGGAAACGACCAAACCGTACGCGCTAACCACGAACCCGTCCGTGATCACCTCCGCTGAACAGGGATCGGCGACAACCATCGACTCGACGAGGGTTCGTTTAGCCAGTGATCGTGGAGGAAAGAAGTCGAAGGAAGAAGATTCGACGCCGACCAAGAACATGAAGGTTTCGCTTTACTCTACTCAACGCGTCGAGACTACCGATCCCGTTACTACTATCAAACCGAAGAAATCCTATAGCTATCAATCACGTAATAAATTACGAGAGCAGTCTGTAACGATCGAACAAAGTTTCACGACGTCGACACCTAAAATATCCTACTCCTCCGCGCAGAGCAAATCGCAAACGTCCCAGGAAGAGAACATTACAAAAAAATTGAGGTTTGCTACCAGCGCTACCAAGCCCATTTTTAGACCTCGTTACAGCAAACGAACCAATGAGAAATCTTTCGAGAAGAAGACGACGGACAATCAAGCTATCTTTACCACGAAACTACCCGTAGCTACCAGCAGATATTCGAAGAAGAAATCTTCGGTAAAATCTATCGATGATAAATCAGCGACAACAGAGGGGTTATCTGCACAGACGAGAAAGATCGAGTTTCGTCCTAGAACCGCGACCTATCGAAGACATTCAGAAATTCCCACGACTTTAACTGAATCCAGTACGAAGGTCGACGGTGTAGGAATCGCCATCACACCGAGATCGACAAAATACCACGCCACTTTAAAGACCTCCACGGTATCTCCTCGATCGGTAGCACAGGGACCACAGGTAAACTTGAAGATCGCGAACGAGACGGCGCAGGAGACGCCAGGAATTACCGGCAGCAGCAACGGCGACAGCGGTAACTCGAATGTCTTCAATCCGACCAGAAGCACGTTTCTGAGCGGAAACAGTACACTGTTGGAGCAACTGAGAAGCACGGTAGCACCGCTGTTGAGTTCCCTTGGTAACAGGACGCCTGTGTTTTCCGGATCTTACAGTAATGTTAACAACATGGTAAATATTAATCTTAATTATTTGACAAAAATAAAATGTCGATCGTCTTTCGATTTTGTTAATAATTCGAAACTTTATTTAAAAAAAGAATTTTCATTTAGGTCGGTAAAATGTTTATTTACTTGAAGTAATTGATTCTGTCGTTTGTGAACAGAATTCACCACCCAGAGTCACTCCCAGTGGACAACCACCCCGCTTTAGTGCGAGATACAAAGGAGCGGAATTATTCGTTAGAAAACAAAATAATATTTATCAGCCCACTGTGCCATCGGTTACTAGTTCGTCGACTACGCCAATTACACCCGTAGAGGTAAGATCGTTAAGATATTAAATGTTTAAAAAGATATCGACAACATTCAGGAAGTATTAACAAAAGATTAAACGTTATAAACATGTTAGACTTTCCTACATTCTTCAAATTCTTTTTCTAACTTCTTCAAGCAAGATACTCTTTAGTCTCATCATATCTCATTGCACTGCAAATTTCTTAATTTTCACAGTAAGTTCATTGGATATTATTGAGAAAATTTAAGAATATTATGTTCGTCCTCGATAAATGAAAATTATAAAGTAGCGTTAAAAAATTATGGAAGGTCGTATATATGTGAAAGAAATGGATCGTGACGATGATTACCGAGGTAAGATTACGTGGCAGAAGAAGAAAGTTATAGGTGGTTAACAGTGAGTCAGTGTGGTCGTTTTTTCTGTGCTTAAAAGGTTTTCACCACGAAGGTAGCCGAGAAGATCGGAGCAGTCGCACCACCATCGTGGACCGATCACATTGGTGTCATCACAACTCCGTCTGGAAGTCTCGATTCTAATGACATCGATACGAATAAACTGCGTTGATTTAATCATTCGGATTGTACTTAGTCAGACGCGCTACTAATAATTATTAATCATCTTTTCTTTTCATTAATATTATAACGATTCATCGTTCGCAAAGGATTATCATACTTACCGAGCTTTCTTTAAAATATTATCAATAATGTTAAAAGTCGTTTCTTTTTATCTCTTTTTATCCATTCCATACAGCTAGTACAATTTTGTATCGTCGACGTAGATACGAGTATCGCACAATAAGTTTCAATAGTGTGAACAATTCTCGTTTAGAAGACGCAACCTTTCCTATGGTTAAATTATAAAAAAAGATTATAAGTAACACAAGAAAACGAATAAAAAGTACATAACCATTTATGTGATTAACGTTTATTTTTAGTTTTGTGATTCATGCTAATTGTTATCATGGGTTTGCATTTACTAATATGTACAGGTACTTACGTTGTTTTACTTACACCATAATGCATATATTGTGTTATACAAGATTATACACACACACACACACACACATATATATATCTTTGATAATAAATATTTTGGTTTTTGGATCGCACGCGACATGAAGTTGTTCGTTCTTATTTAATCGCGTCCATAAATTATTCTTTCGAATCATATCAAAATTACTATCAGAATTATTAAAGGTAGATAGAGAAATGCCATAATTGAGAAGCAATAGCCAGTCCAAAAGTACACTCTTCTATTGATCTCTAAACTATAAATACAGAAAATCATAATGAAAGAATATCATTGTACTGATTACGATGTAAGTCGGTTTGTTCGATTCTGACTTCAATGAATACTCTCACGATGATATCCACGAACTTATGAAAATTGAATAGACGTAACGTGACTATACTCCCAACGAGGCAACATTTTGTTGAAATTCGACGTAACGGGACTTGACTTTCTAATACGAGCGCATTCCGATTACATAGGCAAATTTTCGTGATCCGTGTTTCACAGCGTTCGAAGCGCTAACGAGTGAAAGTAAATGAACGCTGCGTCATGTGTTTGCATTAAAAGTGTCTCAACGTGGATGGTATTTAGGACATGTGGGTGGATCAAAATCATTATAAACGAAAATAAGGATACGCGACTTAAGGTCACGAATTCACTTCTCTTTCATGCAGCCTCGATCTCGGTTTTCTGTTACAAGTTGTCCGAATTCAGGTTTTAAATTAGTTTCATATTGCTTAATGCATTTGTCAACTGACATGTGAAAATCTACAAATACCGTATGATATATGTTATTTCTGAATCGGTTTGATCGTTGTTATCTTTAACCCGTTCTTTATCAGGTCTTAGCAATTTCTAAAAATATTTAAAATCTCTGTTAAATGGAATCACGTTTTAATGTTGTTCGAAGATACTGTTGTTAAAGACATATCACTGGAGACCTCTGTGAGAGAGGATTAACAGCTATGATAAAAAGGAAAAAATCAAAGTGAGCGGGCAACCAGTCTCTATTGCCTGTATAAACGATCCTTCGCTCGGAGAACGAGTTTCTAGCTCACCGTTCCTTTGCTAATAGCTGTGTTTTCTTGACGCATTAAAGCAACCTCGGTTTCTCCTCTTCCTTAGTTAGTTCGTATTTCTACCAAGAGATGGTGTATGCTCACTCAATTATGAGATCAATTAATCTGCGAAATGACCGATGTACTTTCATAATCCCTCGTTTTACATCGATTTATCTTTCAACTGTCGATCTTAATGAACGAACAACGCGTACTTTAGATCCCTTGTTCCATTGTAAATACACGGATTGACGCAACGTAGAAACTGTACATAAAAGGAAGTCACCAGATCCAATTCGGCACCGAATTTAATGTATAGCACCCCATGCACGCACGTAATTTCTGTTTCTAGAACTCTGGTTCGGCCCCACCAATCGATGTCTCAAGTCCTGGCGAGCCGAGATTCTTGACCCTTTATCAGGCATTGGAGTCGGCCAGCATCAGGAACGAACAGTTACAGGGAAACGCGATTGCACAGCTGCAAAAACAACAAGCTGGCAGTGTTTCCCAGGTAGACTTTAACGCCACCGCCGTTAACGATATCGGCGATAACGCTAACAATGACACCACAAGCCCCACTGTAGCAACTATCAGCCCACAGACATCAGACACCACCGCGAACACTATTCAGGACAGCACACAGACCCCGAGATTACCCGAGGATCCGGACAACTCCACCCCCGCGGTTACCACAGGAGCCCCTGAAACCCCTTCAACGACCGAACCGGTTTTCACAAGCACAGAATCGTCATCTAGTACCGAGCAAGCCTCCACCAGCACAGAATCGCCATCCAGTACCGAACAACTTTTCACCAGTACAGAATCGGTTTCCAATACCGAACGAGTTTCCATCAGTAGAGATTCATCCTTCACTACGGAACAAACTTTCACCAATGTCGATTCCATGTCTGTCACTGAGTCAACCAGCACAGAGTCATTTCTGCGGTCTACAGATGCAACGACGATGAACGTCGAAGGTGCAGAAGATGTTCAGACTTCCATGTCGGCAGATAACAATTCGACCAATCAGGAACTCGTGAATTCTACCACGGATGCTTCTACGACTATTAGTTCTACATCCGAAGGTAGTAGTACCGAGTTCGAAGGTGATACGAGTTCCACCACTGTTGGTACGGCAACGCAGAGCACGACTGGCAATATCGATATTACGTCAAGAATAGACCTTTCGCAGAATACGATAGAGACGACTACCTTTTCGACAACTGTCACCAACACACCGACAACGTCTGAAAATCCCGAGACTAATACCATACCGCTGTCTGATACTACTGCTACTCAGACAGCCGATATTAGCTCGACCGATGCTCTAACGACCGAAGCAGATTCGAGTAATATGATCGATATAGAGACAACTACGGCGATACCCACGTCCACTATTCGAACCAGGCTGATAGATCTCGCGCAAGATATCCTGTTTCGATTGCAAGCAACTATGTCTACGACCACGGTACCGAGTCAAGATTCGACGACGATGTTGTCTCCCACGACGGAAATATCGAACGTGATACCAGATTCGAGTAGCAATCGTAGTTTGGAGTCCCTGTCGCAATTGAGGGATGAAACGACAATCAATCAAGGAGAATCGGGAACGAGTACCCCGTCGTCAGTTACAACGGAGCAGTCGAGTTTAAGAACGATCGAAGAAGTAATTACCCAAAGCGCAGATTCAATTGCTGCTTCGTCACCCACAATGGTATTAACTCAGGAAGCCAACACGCAGGATGAAATAAATGCAATAACAACCACAACACCAGCAACAATAACATCTACAACAATCACACAAGACTTTCAAACAGTATCGAACACAGATTCGACCACTGTAGGCGATTCAAACGATTCTTCGACTTCCCCGTTAAGCGTTGATGTAACTACTGTGTCGACGATCACTTCCACCGACGACACTTTACTAACAGAGTTAATGTCCATTGCCAAAACACTCTTTTCGGATGAGATAAGCAATAATCAGGAAGACATAGCCGGGCAAAATTCAAATGTCACATCTAGATTAGATAACTTAATGGAAAACGAGATATACCGACCGAGCTTGTCCAACGACGAACTCGGCACTACCCAAGTTGCAGAAACATCGTTTTTTCCCTCAAATGCCATGTCAGAAAATGTAGAGTCTTCTACTATTCCGACTGATCCCTCACAGAATGAGGTAGACCTTACTACAACCGTATCTTCTGCAAATCTAACAGATACACTGACAACAACCCCTCGGAGTAACATGCCCGATGACGAAGTAGAAAGCGTACAGACCGAAACCACACCAGTAGTGTTAGGACCCCTTGCCGAGATCATAGAATCGACGACTCCCTCGTTTAAGACAGAAATTGAGCCACGAGTCACTCTGTCGCTTAGCGGATCGCTTGATGCTGACACTGGCCTCGATACCACGACTCAGATACAGACAACCACCAGCACACAAAGTTCAGAAACGACAACCACATTCGCCATGAATTTCGAGCTAACCACTGACACGTTCGATTTGTTTTCGTCTAATCTGATCACGACAACCAACCCTCAAATAGTTTCCGAACAGGTTACAGAAAGTGTCACTGAACCTACAGGAGTCACCGTACCATTAACCAGTTTTACAACCGTAACATCACGGCTTATGACAGACATTGGCACTACTACTGAACCCGAAATAACTACCGTAGCTCCCGAAACTACCCCTTCCTCTGTAAATACGATCATTATGACACCCTCAATATCCTTCGAACAAACCACATTGGCATCTGCCGTAGAGTTGGTTGAACGTGTAAATGACGTAGAAGTGGAAACTAACCAAACAACAGAGTCCGCGACTCAGTTGGCATCTTTGATCACCGAAAGCGCTGATAACGAAACCCTCGAACCCACCGCGTCATCGATTACAACCACTGCGCAGCAGGATGTTAACTCTATTGACGATATGGGAGTCACTACTAACCAATTCTCGCTAACATCGACTACAATTCCCGTCATGGAAACCACTACTAATGCACCCAGCGAAAACGTCCCCCAAACGACCCCAAATCTTGAGAACAAATCTCCAACTATTGTTGCCCGTTTCCAGGATACGACATCAGCAACCGCCCAAGCGACGGCAGGTTCGGGAATCGGCCAAACGACCGAGATCACAACTCCTACGATCCCAGATACTTCGATCGTCTCATCAACGTCCTCAGAATTTCCCACTTCATCGTATCCCGATGTTCCCCTCATTACAACCACTTCATCTTCGGTCGAAACGACGACGACGACGATCACGACTGAGACAGCGACGTCGACGAGTACAGGACGCGTTCCTGACGGAGGAACATCGACACCTCAAACGACGAGAATGGACGTCGTCACTGTCACCCCTGTGACGGAAACCACCATGGTCAATATAGAAGAGAATCTCGTGTCTACCGAAGTTGGAACATCGACGACAACTGCTTCGTCGGAAAGTACGACCACAATGTCAGGAGGTACTACGAACGACTCCACGAATACAACTTCTGCTTCTACGGAAGCAACGACCATGTCCATGCAAGCTACCCCTGGAACGACCGTGCCGACAGCTACTAGACTTCCACCTAGGCCAGCTTCTCAGAGTTCCACGACGCCTTATTTAGGTCGCTTCGGCGGCAGCAGATTGACACCTGCTCCACGTTTCAGTCTAAGCTCAACTACCAGAGCTCCTCTGCGAGACTACCTAGTGTACGGAATCTACCCGAACAAAACGATCGTGAGAAAGCGGCCAGAGGACAACCTGATCGATGCTAGAAACGTGGACAGCCCGTACGTGATATTCGGTATCTTCCCGGACGGCAGGCTGGTTCGAAAATACCCGAATGGAACGATAATACCGGATCCACCTAGGAACCCGGTCGAGGTTGTGTTCTCACTTAGCACTTCCACTACCACTAACAGGCCACCACCCAGACCGTATTATAACCAGGCTAACCAAGGCAC
Source organism: Bombus pyrosoma (assembly GCF_014825855.1). Lineage (NCBI taxonomy): Eukaryota > Metazoa > Arthropoda > Insecta > Hymenoptera > Apidae > Bombus > Bombus pyrosoma. The sequence continues at coordinate 2,053,046 of NC_057771.1, read as the reverse complement.
TTACAATCAATATCGAGGCCCGGTGTACAATAGTAACGATAGACCTGTCGCTGAACCGATGAGAAACGTCCAAAGTCCCAGCATCGTTGATATTGGCCTTACTGGTAACGCGATCGTCGGCCCCAATGGAGGTGGACCCGATAATACGGGGCCACTTGGTACCCCTGCTAGTGTCCCGAGCACCAACGAAATGGTATCTCTTATTCCACCTGTTCATCATCATCGATCGTTAGCCGTGCGTGCATCGCTCGAACTCGTGCGAACATACGGTTTACTCCAAGTGAACCAGTCGTCTCTTTCTCATTTCGCGTGTTACTTTTGCCTCTTTTTCAAAAATTATTGTGTCATTGTTGCATAAAGTGTAAAAGGGTGAAATTTGTTTTTGAAAAAGTCTGACAACGTTTGAGTGTATGGATCAGGATGTAAATATTCGTAATTGTTTAGATATTTGGGGTTTTCTGTAAATATTTGAGATTCGATTTGTCGATTTATTTTATTTTTCATTTATATACATCTTTTCTTCGTTCTTTATGTTTTGTATTCATATACACATGTGTATGTAAATTTTTTATGACAGTTTTTTCGTTACTTATAATTAATGTCGTAATTTTTATGGTAACAATGGCACAGAACACTTGCTTTTTGTTTAACGCTTTGGTTTTGTTAAAGTAGATTCTTTGGTAGTACTAATTTTCCAATTTCGTGTGGATTAATTATATCTATTATCTCTCTTTTAAATTCTTTACGTTTCTTACTTCACGTTGTTTTAATTCGTTTTTTCGATTCGGTATCGTCGTAAAAAGAATTTATCCAATGCCTACTTCAACATGTTTTTTTTATCCCACATAAAACTTTTTAATTTGTATAATGGGGAGTTGTATATAATGTTACTGTAAATTTGTGAATAATTATTTATATATGTCGCATGTTTGTTATTTTTATGCACCGCGCACTTTGAAACGCACTTTATGTTTAGTAAAGTTGAAGGTGCACTTTATATTGTCGATTACTTCAGTTCAGAAAATTGTAATATTTGAAATTTAAACTCTCCATGCGAAATATGGTAGAGCAGGGAAAGAAAAAATGAGAAAAATGAAGAAAGAAATTAATAATTTTATGGTATTCGATAAACTCTTCGGAACAGGATTTGAAAAATATTTCATTTTCATTCATCGTTCATTCCCACCGATTACTTACCGAGGCCCGTACAATATAGTGAAATATTAATCGATCATTTTTTATTTATTATTATCGCGTTACTAGGCAAGCAGAGGAGAACCACTGCACTTTTACGATACAGATTTCTTCACCTTCGACAAAAAAATGAAGCTCTACTATGATTACAATTTTTCCTATTTATGAAATTGGAACGATCGATCGAAGTTTCGCTATTACAAGTTTCTCATGTATTGTTTTTGAGATGTAAGTTTGTTTTGAAAGGTTTAAAGAACGTGTATGGTTTCGCATTGTTTAGAGCAATGCCCTGCTGAATACGCAAATGAGGACAGCGTCGGTGACGCCGATAGTAAGTACCGGTCGACCGCCGACCGATTCGCAGGGCGGTCGTATCGTCCAGGATCGAGAGAGGGACGAGGCCACCAGGACGAAGGAGGCCGGAGGTCAACGCAGCTCCGTGTACATCGGACAGGTAAGAAAGCAAGAGAGACAGAACATGATTTACAACGATGCTGCGGCTGATTCTTTCAGCGCTGCAACATATCTCTGCAGCGAAAAAAAAGAGCAACGTCGAATGTTTCAGGACAAGTTCGTCAATTATTGGACCGATGGGGCTTCCACCTCTAACCCGCGCGTTCTCAGTGTGAATATAAATTCAGTAGCTGTAAGTTAAAGAATAAGAGGAATTCAACGGCTTCTTATCTTCATCTTGCATATTTTATCGAAATATTATTCTTTGGGTGGTTTTGATTTGTTTGTAAAATATTAAAAATCTGCAAACCAAATTTTACTATTATACGTGAAATAATAATTTTGAATTTCTAAATTATATATATATATATATCTATATTATTTTCTTTAGACTGCTGCAAACGAAGGACCATCACCTTCTGTACCATCGTTTGAGAATCTCCTGAACAATCAACCAGGAGGTCGAGTCACAGCTCCGCCTGGATTCCCATGGAGGGATCCTTTGGACCAAATCTTTGGTATTACTACCTCCTCGCCGGTAATAACAGCTTCAGTGGCATCAAACAGACTGGTTCGTATTTATTAAATTTTACCTTCGAATCACTGTTTTTCAGAATCAACTTACAACTACGTACTTCCTTGAAAAATCATTATTTTTTCTATACTTCAATTATTTCATATTACTTATTATAGATATATTTCGTTGAAATTATATAAATGGCTTTCGTTCTCAGGACGATTTGTCAGAACCAAATGGCCCAGCCTTAGCTCGTCCGATCAATCCATTTGTCGAAGTCTTTACTCCATTTTCTAATACGATTGGAGTTCCAAGAGGTAACATAGGATCCATTCCTCCTCCACCACCACCAACAACGCCTGTTGCATTTACAACTACACCTACAACTCCTGCACCTACTACTACTACTACTACCACCATTACTACAATGGCAGCAACGACAACTACTACTACCACTACAGTGGCACCAACAACTACTACTACGATGGCACCAACAACGACTACTACTACGATGGCACCAACAACGACTACTACTACGATGGCACCAACAACGACTACTACTACGATGGCACCAACAACTACAACTACAACGGCGCCGATTGTCACTACAACTACCACTACAAGTACAACAATGACCCCAACAACAGTGGCTACAATGACGCCAACAACTACCACGATGGCAGCACCTACCATCACTTCAGAGCCTCCAACAATTGCTCAAAGGGTGATGATTGCATCACAGGCAGGGGCTACTTCTGAAGCAACAACTTCTTCTCAAATAAATTCATTTAATTTATCAAAAAATTTGTTGAATACGCGACAGCAGAATGCTTTCGGTACTACGTTCGATGATTTGGCCTTCCTGAATTCGTTGGTAAGTAGATTAATTTTTATACGCATTCCTAATAACCGCGAATTTCTGTAAAATATTATGTATATTATACATATATCTTTTTTATATAGTTACAGAGTAATTCACGGAGTACCAATCAGAAGACACTGACACAAGTGGAGCAACTCTTGGCAAATAAGGCAAGTAATGTGTACAATAAATTACATAGTGCATAAAATATAAAAACGAAGTATTCAGTATATCCTAATAAATAAATCTCAATCGAAACAATATTACTATATCTCGACCTTGATCAAATGTGATACTACAGTATTTTATACACATAAATGAATAAATTGTTGCGACCGATATATGTTATACTACATAGGATATCACGTTTCTTTAAAAATATGAAGTAGGAGAAATTTAAAAAATAAGATTCTTAGTAAACTTGTGATCTTCCTTGAAAACAAAATGCAATGATCGTTCGAGGGGAAAACCAAGGAACAAGCCGCGTCGCTAACGTTAAACGATCCTTTCACTCCTTTATATGACTGTGCGACGAATTGTATTCTGTTTCTAATAAGATCGAGCTCCAGCTTCTAAGCTACATCACGTCGATTCTCTTTTTTCTCGCTTCTAGACTAAACTTCTTTCTCGTGTTTCTGCACAACGTATAAATAAAATTGCAATGATGGAAGTCGCACAAGACGAAAAATTCGGTAGATCGCAGATTATCTTTAGTCACGCCCTTCTCGGAAAGACATAATGACGGATCTGCGACGATCGCAATCATATGATCGACCAGTCACGGTGAATGGACTGGAACGTCCTTGCCAGCGGCCTTCTCTATTCCTCGCAACAGCCGTTCAATATGTCATCTCTCGTTAACGTTGTCTGTCGACAGAAGTTAATGCGTGCGTAGATGGCATTAATATAATAGCAATAAATAGCCCATTGCACGATAACGCTATTAGTACGTACATCGTTATCGTATAATGAAATTAGTTCTCATTGTAGTGGGAAATAAAGAGAATATTTTTTCTGGAAATATTTGACTTGTAAAAGGAGTAGTCGTAATATGACCGTATTAAAGTTCCGAATATTCCTGTAGATTTATAAAGTGCAGGAAAGCGAAACCTTTTTTTGTACGTGAAATTTGCTTCGATTTGATTGTGTTTTACGTTCTGATCAATGAATAAATAAAACATACCATACTTTCACGGGTATCCAGTTTCAAATATCTCATATACATGTATATACGCTTATATACCTAAGTATATCCTAAGTGTATCCTAAAGAGAAGCATTATTAAATCTGCGCAGTGTAGAACAGAATTGTCATTTCCTAACTTTCTTTCTATATTTTATTTTCAGATCTTAGAACTGGCACTGAAAAATCCGGGACCGACTCGATCACCAAAAGCTATCAGTATCGAAAATGCTTCGCCAAATTCGATTTACAAGCCAGCAACGACATCTCTTTCTGAGCCAATAATAATCGATTTGTCTCCAGCGTCTACAGTTTCAACGTCCACGCGAAAATCAGTAGAAACACAGCAACCAACCAGTCAAAGATCAGTAATTAGTAGTTTGACACCCGTGCAAGTGACTTGGAAACCAGTTACAACCACTAGCACCAGAAGAAGCGTGGAAATAAGCACGGCTTCTCCTTCGACCACGGCTAAAACGATTTTGATCAGCACCACTAAAGCTCCTGTAACTGTTAAAGCTAAACTAGCAACCACTCCTCGACCTAGAACCACCACTCAGGCGCCATTAGGCTTTGGTGGTCTTCTGTGGCAGGCTCTCCTCGGTGGAGGTTTATTCGGATCATCGACAACTCCGAAGCCCGTAAAGGCCAAACCGGTGCCAAAAACCGCGCAAAAGTCGGTTAATATTATGCCGAAACCAATCCAAACCACGCAAAAGTTAGAAACGACAACAATTCCCTCTAGTGCGACTCTGAAAACTATGGAAATTTCGAAAATTCAAGTAAACAGTCCAAATTCAATTGTACAGGAAAAGTCAGTGACTACGCCGTTTACAATCTCGACCACCGATAAACCATTGATTAATAATCCAAATCCGAGGTTGCCTGGTGTGGTGACGTCGACCTATTCTCCCGAAGAAGATGCAAAGTTCATAGTTGAGCTTCTGCGAGCTGTTGAACAGGGTAAGTCGTAAAACAATACTTGTAGAAGTAGAATAAATTACGGTAGGATATGTATATAAAATTGATTGAGATTCTGTAATAATATGATCACGGAAACGATTGGTATCAGATGTGACGTTATGTTTGTTACAGATAATAAAACTGGTTCCTCGAAGAAAGTAGCAGGATTAACTCAGGATGATCAATCCTTTTTAAGAGCGATTTTAAGCGGTCGAGCTTTAACAACAACGACTCCATCACCGACGGTAGAAATCAGTAACGCTGCTTTGTTGGCGGCATTATTGAAAGCTCAAGGTATAGAACCACCAACTCCGGCCAATAATATTAGAGAGCAGCTCCAGTTAGCCGTAAGTGTTGTCAATTAAATAGTTTGTAACGTACTGAAATCTTGGCAACAATGTACTTAGTACATGTTGCAAATATACGATTCGTAGAATTTAGTTATTTATTTTAGATAACATTATTTTAATTAATCACGATAATCTTTATATCAATTTACTTAGAACGATCATTTTTGCCTGACTTAAGCTTACTCAATTAAATAGCCTGAAGATAAAGAACTTTTGAAATAACTAAACTGATCTGGGAAACTTTAGGATACTTGAACATCAATTTTTATGATTAAATTACATTATTCAAATTGTTTCTTACATAAAAAGTAAGCAGGTATCCGGATACCCTGGAATTATATTCTTTTCTAATTGCAAAAATGCATAGAGTGTAATAACGGAAAGTTTAACGACACCAAACAATGTGATATAATTCTTACAAATTGATCCAGTTAGACGCGAGCTCGGCGATAGTTAATCGAATGACAAGGGCGAAGCGCGAGGCAACAAAGAGCGGGGCGCGATGAAAGAAAATAATTGCTGGTCTTGTAACAGAGTCTCGGGCAGAGCGTCACCTCTGCTCCGACCGCGTCCCCTGCTAGCGAGTCTTCGACAATTACGACAAGGCCGGCATCTAGTGCTGCAACCCGACCAACGGATACCACGAAAAAGACGGTGACACCGAGACCAACCTCAGGACCAAGGATACGCACTACAACGTGGTCACCAAGCTCTACGTATCCACCACCTCTCTTCAGCTCTTTCTCCAATTACGGCACGCCGGCACAGTCAGCCGGTGATAATTCTGGAAATAGCGCATTATTTGGTGCTACCAGAGCATTCAGTCAATTTCTCGGTGCTGCGATAAGTGTAAGTTATTTTCTTATTATCGTTATTCATTAAGTTCCTCGTTGCTCGCGTTTTTCACGCTCGTTGGTGATAGATCATGAAGGAAACAGATGGCAACCAGCCCGACGTTCCTGTCACGTTACGTCCAATTACGTTTACCCAAACGTAGTTGAATTCTCTCGACTAGCGTACATAATTTAGAAAGATGAATTTGTTATCTATTACAGTTTTCGTCAGTTTTTTTTTGTTTAATAATACTCCTCAACTATAGAGCTCGATAATATTCCTATTGATTCTTTATGTTTCAGGGAGCTGCGCAACAGTTGCAGTCACTGGTCAGAAATGGTACTAGAATTGTGTCCGAAGTGGTAGGGTAAAGCTTACGAAAAGGAAAGAAATTTAATATAATGTATAAAATAAAATTAATTCGCTCATGTGAAAATTTAGAATGACGCAAATGTGATAATTTAGAACGATCTACTTTCAAATACTTTTGCTTCGAAGGATGCGGTGATAGCAGTACCTCTGATAAGTATGTATTCAATGTCAATTCATTTACAGATCTTCTTAAAAGATATCATCCGTAGATTAAATGTTTATCTGATGTTGGGATGAAATTTGTCAAATTCTGCTCTGTTATTTGTAATTGCATTACTTGTAATAGTTTTAGGTTGATTACATACTTTAATTTAATCGATCTAGCTAATAGCGAGCATGACATTTTAACTGTGACTTAATTCTTAAAACACGGAGGTTCCTTAACGACCGTTATCGAAATTTCTTGCTTTATCGCGTATCAAAATTTCTCTTATCCTGCATCGTTTTGTTTCTCGGAAATTTGCTTATATGCTACAATTTGAATGCCTCTAATGGCAAACAATGATATCTAATCCGTGTTTTAAGCGTCAGAAGTGCCTCTCAGCACAGAGGTCCGACATCGAAGACGAAATCAATACAAAGTCTCGAGCGATGTGAGTCGCGATGGGATCGATCAGTTCCACGCCTTGCAAATGTTTCTCGGGGTAGGGCCGAACGACGCGACAGGGCCCTTTCTCTCTCTCTCTCTCTCTCTCTCTCTCTCTCGACGGAGCCGTACCTCTTTGAAACATTTGTAACGTTCGTCGCAATTAAGGTAATTAATTGGAGGCGACGCGCCTCGTCACGATTTGCGAGACAGTGACGATTCGCGGCGTTCTACGTGTGAAACGCGGATCGATTTGCAGGGCCCACCCACAAAGATCGACTTAACCAACGACCTTGTCGACGATGCTGCTTAAGAAGAAGGTGGTAACTTAAACGTATATCTTTGAATGAGAGCGAGCATGAGAAAGAGTGTGTGCACGTGTGTGTATGTATATAAAAGAAACAAAATGTTAGAGAGAGAGAAAGAAAAAGAGAATATAAGAGAATAAGACAAGGGTATACAGAGAAGCGTGAAGGGAGCATTGTGTGTACGGTTCGCGAGCACCTTTCGCCGCTGGTGCGTCGCGTTCCTTTTCTCTTTTTTATATAATAAAGCTGGAAGCGTATGCACGGTGCACGATCCTTGGGTCTTGTTTGACTTTCGTTCGTACGTATGGTAGCTCAGTGATAATGGTAGCGCTTAGTAATAAGCTTGGTTACTTAACTACCGCGTTAAGGGTTGAAACGTTGACGGGTATTTTCCTATTGGACATTTAGCGGCATTGCGTATTCCACGTAGCAAACGACGTTGTTATATTAATTTTTATCGCGCGATATTCCGTCGATCGGTCGTACCAGTTCGATGGAATTCCAATTTTCCTGAGATCCGTCTCCTTTATTTCCCGGCTTAGCTGTATTAGTTAATCGCAGGACTCACGAAGCCTTGTTTGTAAATGGATAATATAATAATAAAAATGTTTCGGGAAACGAACGTATCCTTTCTTTCAGTCTAGTATCCTCCCTTTCTTCTGAATAATTTATAAGGTTTAATTTACAGAGAATAAGCTTTCGTTCTTTGCTTTGTATGTAAATATATATAAAAGTTTATAAGTAGATAAAAATCATAGGTATATGTATTATTTAACCCCTTCACAGTGTAATGAAACAAACGAGAAACAAGGAATTTGGGAAGAACGATTTAAAGAATAATCCTTTTTAGTAGATCTTTTGTATTTCTAATGGCAGATATAAATAGAACATACTTTCTGATTTTCCTAGTCAATAAATTTTAACAATCACGCTACGTATACATCCGAGATGTAAGATATGTAGTAATATACTATTTTTAATTGTTAGTTCAGGTATCTTTCGTACTATGCTAATACATGTTCCTTGCAAATGCACGATTGGGAACTTAATCACTAAACAATTATAATATATATATATATACATGCTATTGCTTTCATCCATAAAAGTTTATGACGCGCATTCGCCGCCATTTTTTCTTACCATGGTCGTTTTATTCGTGTCACCGTAAAACAGGACGGAAATTGTTATTCAGGATAATTCCAGATACAACGTCCGTCATCGTACCATAATAATCAGAGTGTGAAGATAAACTTGTTTCTCTAGCATGATTAGCATGACACATGATTTCAACTATTGTCAACAACGATACAACCAACTTAAAATTGGATCAAAGTAGTTTGCAGGATATTCCTTTTTATAAGAAAGGGAAAGAAAAAAGCGAAAGTAAAGAAAAGACCAAAAAGAGAGGAAAACGAAAGGGACTGTAGCTTTTCTTTCTTTTTTTCCTGCGCTTCGTATTCCCTTTCTTCGGCAAGAACAACGTCGAGGGTCGGTCTGGAATATTAATCACACGCTATGACGTATTTAACAGTCATTAGGGACAGCTGACTAGATAGGATGCAAAGTATGAAGAAGTAGAAAGTGACAGGAACCTTCCTCTCCTACTGACAGAAACAATAAATAATCCTTTCAGGTCATACAATATAATTACCAAGTATTTATGAGAACAGTTCGTTTTATGCCGTTGCATATATGCCTGAATCGGAGTTGCATATACACCGTAAATATGTAAAATAAAGTAAATAGAATAACGGATCAATCTTTTTATTTATAAAAATGGTTCATTTTACTCTGTTGCATGGGCAGAGCACGAGGTAACGTAAATAGAATAAAGCAAATAAAATAATGGATTAATTCGAGGCACGTTGTTTCTCTTTCTTCAAAAGATGAATCATAGGGGTCTTCGCGCACATTTTTTTTTTTATTGTTCAACCTGTTTCGCTCGATCCATGCTGCATTCGTTATAATTTTACTATGTGCAGACATTCTTCGTTCATCGTCATGAATATATATACATACTCAGAAAGCAATTATCGAAATCGCTCGCGATTTAATCGTTAAATTGACGGGCTAGATCGAAAAACTCTTTACTTTTTCTTTTCGACGATGATTCTCATTTTTTCTACAAATCGATCGCTTTTTATATTAAACTATTATAACGATTACAAAGAGATATCATTCAGTTTTATGAAAAAATTCCTTGATATAGTAGTCACTTGCAATAATAATAATGATGATTCGAAACGTAGAATAAAATGTGGTTGTGCAGAAGAAGCGAAATGTTTTTATGCGTGTATCTGGAACGAAAGTGTAATTAGTTCTAAAGATATAGGGATTTAACTGTAATAATTAACAGACTTTAAACGCGGTGCATCCTTTCTTACTTGTACCATTTGGCGTTCATAACGTACGATGTTGCATTCCAAGATAAATGTGGTATTCGTATAACGTTACTATCGTTATACAGTTAAGTTTCGCTCGTAAGTGCTTGATTGTTTGATGCGAATCGAATAATATATACCACATTTAACTACATCAAAGACGTTTAGTATTTACAAAGTATTTCATTTGAAAATCTGATTCTCTGTGGCACTATCGTTCTGTGTTTTATGGCACATTCTGCAATATTCAGTGACATAAATTTCACCGAAATCGATTGTTTCATTTCAGTATTATTCCTTAAAGGCAAGGAAAATTTTATCATAAAAGTCGTATAATTAGTTTTCCACAGAAATCTTGTGAAGTATTCAAGATAACGAAAGAATATTGTAGCTTAATTGAATGTGCCTATTAAATATATAATCGGCGATCATTTGATAAAACTGCTACTGAAAGTGTTTAATAAACTATTCCAAGTTGAATAAAGAATAATTACCAGAGGAATATACTAGCCAGGAAAATATTATCACAATAATATATTACATCGTTAGTACTTGAAGAACGAACTACGATAATTAAATATCATATTTGAGCAGCGGAATAATCCGTTCGTTAACAAAGAAACCTTTCATCCTATGCATACGACGACGATGCCTCTGCTTTAAACGAGAAACTATAAATCAACATAAATAAAAATTCATTATTTACTACTTTTCATATCTTTCTCTTTTTGGAACGTTCCTAATGATCGAAACCAGAATGCGTCTACCACTTTCGATATCGAACTACTGTTTATACTTCACCATCACCATTACTACCATGACCCATGTGCAATAGCGTTCACCGTGGCTTAATGGTGGAAGCGCGAACCATGCTCGAGGATAAAAGGCAGAACGTGGTAAACCTGTGTGCAGGTTTCACCGGCAGGCTTGCCACGAAAATCCCTGAAACGGAATTTCGCGCCGATAAATAACAAGAGAGCTCACCGACAATACCGGCTCGAATCGTTTGGTACCACATGCCACTTGGTACTCGGCAATTTAAATAAATTAACGGAGAGCAAGCGTATCCAGGCCCGGTTTGCCTATATGGTGGAGGTGAAGCAACAGCAGTAACAACAGCAGAAGAAGAAGAAACCGAAGGAGGAGGAGGAATATAAGAAGAACAAGAAGAAGTTGACGATGAAAGAGGAGGAAGCGTGTGCGTACGCACCGAACGATTGTAAGAGTGGAACACCCACGCGTGCTCGCGATGCCTTCGCGAATTCTTTTTTCTTTCTCTCACGGATAATTACAGCTAATGGCAGTCATTGAGAATGCGAGATGCGTACCGATCTGCGTACGTGTACTGGTCGACGATACTGCTCGAGAACACGACGATAACGTTTTAAGTTCCTTGCAGGCTCCTTCGATATTTAATTTATTGGTTGAATTGCTAAGTAGACGCGGCATTATCGAGGCTGGCTCACTTCCACGATCGACGACGGGCGAGATAGGATCGATCGGCGAGTGCACCGTACGGAAGATCCACGGAAGATGAAGAGGTACGGATCTGCACGGGGATTTTCCGACGTCTCGACCAAAAGATTTATTTTCGTCAGGTTCTCATTTCTTCTTTTCTCTTTACAGATTGTGCCGCGGCTTGTTGTTACTGCAGCGCGTGCTTGCTACGCCGATCGTTCTGTGTCGTACACGTTGCTCCTCGCGAACCGATAGCCGCACAGTTTGCTACGTATTTGTTCTCTTCGTTAAAGGGTGGATTGTAACAGGGTGTGGGAGGGGGATAATTTATGGGAATATTGCGGTTCGAATGATTCATTTGCGTTTGGAGAAAAGGCCGAATAGTAGATAAATATTAATCGGTTGCTTAATAATGGTATAATGGAATGTTATCGATTTGATGAAAGGTTCTCCTTTTTGGTTGGTTTAAAATTTACTTCGAATTCCTCTTCGAAGTTCCTCCTTTTTCCTCTTTTTGTAACGTATATTTATATAAACGTCACCATCTTTCTATACTCTTGTAAGGTGACGCAATTTTACTTCGACAGCGATCAACCGTACCTTGTAACAAGGCATAGTTTTACGTCAGCGGTTGCGAATGTGTTAAGTACCCTCATGAACATTCGATGAACATTCAGAAAAGATCATTTTCGTACAAAGCACACACACCCTTTTACAAACAACACCAGTCTCATTAAACTCCCAAACATTAATTTTCGTCACCATGATCTGGTTACGAACAGACACCCTATCAAAGCTGGAAGTTTCACGGTTACTCAAACCTCCGTATCATCGATTGAACAACGATCTCAAGGGATAAAAGTAACAAACCGGAGCGACTGCTAATCAAGCCGCGAAGAGCAAAATCGTCCATCAACGGACAAGAACGATTTATCGTTTCATTGATCGGTGGGGAGATTTTCACGAAAGTTCGCGATCGGTGTAGCGTATACGAGAGACGATCGAGCAGAGGCCGTGTAATTGCGATTCGATTCTCCATGTGTGCGCAACCGAGCCGCGCATTGTAGCGATTGCGACACCGATCTATCGTGGGAACAGCGCGGCTATTTCTTTTTAACCAACGATTCCAGAGATGACAGGCTGTGACTCAGCTCTCCACGTGTATTGCTACACATTTTCTATGATTCAGTACGAAAAGGATTCGGTGCGCACATCGAACCGCAAATTGGCTCGCCGATCAGTCCAATCGCCGGATAATTAAAGACGTCCTTGCTCGTATATATTTATCGTCTCTCGCAGTTGAGATCAATCGCTATAATCCTGTACGAATAGAAAGTTTGGAATCGTGAATATAACAATAGAGGAGATTTCATCTCTCTCGTTTCGAAATGTATTACCCTACGTTTGACTTAAGATTATTATAACGTATCTAACAAATCAAGTAATAATAACTGTTTTTTTTTTCAAGCTTACAAGGAATCGAACCGCAATAGGAGCGACCGGAAATCTCTTGGCTCGAGGGAGGTATTCCAAAGAAACGGCCGCCAAACTGTAGATGAAGCAGGAAATTAGCATCATGCGGGCATTTGGAAAACGAGTCAATCGAGGTAGCAGCGCGCATAACTCGGGGTCCGCAAGCTCGAAGCCAGCGGCATCGCATTCTCCCCTTGGTTCGTGTTTTACCGAAAGGCGAGAAAGAGGAGCAAAGAAGAGAGGGGCGAAGAAGGTGGCGAAGAAAGACGGCGGTGTCGAGGGGAATGGAGGGAATCACGGTGGGAGTAATGCAGGAGCAAAAGGCAGAAAACACCGGTAGGCAGTTTTGTAGCTGTTTTTATCAGCTTCTGGGCATCGGGGGTTCAGGCCCGACGATGCCAGGACGCATCTTGGGGGGTTCGTGTGGGAACGTACGTCTCTTTAGCGTACTACCTCTCCTCCTCCCTCCGAACTCTGTTCCCTTTTATCCTCGTTCGTTCTCGCGTGGTCCTTTTCTCGCACGGCTCGACGGGTCGAGCTTCCCTGCTTGGCTTTCCTTTTTCCTCTGTTCGCTAGCTCGGCGACTTGTTTCTCTCCCGTTCGTCTTGCCCACCCTCTCGACCGCTCTCCACCTCGTCCCGCTTCTTCAGCCTCCTCTTCATCGTACGGCTGCCTCGGGTACCAAGGGTTATCGAGGTCACCCTCCACGGTGCACTCGGCTACGTGGTGTGCCCTATATTTACGCACGGTAAGAGCACCCTGAAGAGGAGGTGGTCGCCCCTCTCTCTATCTTCTTCCTCTTTCGTTCAACGTTTCCTCTCCGCCTTCGTCTTTTCTTCTTCTTCTCGTTCTTCTTTTTCTCATTGTCTCTTTCTCTCTTTCTTCCTCTCTTGTCCCCTCTCTCCCCCCTCTCTCAGTCCCTCCTCCTCTTCTGCTTCTTACAGTACTCCTATCTTTTTTCTCCACCCCCTACTCAGGTTGCTCTTCAATAAGCGCCGATCGCTTTAAGATCGACTCACAACAATCATTTCAATGCTTCGTTTCGTTCGGCTTGATCGAGTTATCGTGTCTTCGGAAAACTTACACGCGTGGAACGTCACTCTGGTGGAAGATTACGCACAGTAGATTATTATTAAAAGAGGGCAGAGTACGATCGGGGTATAATAGGTCTGGGATGTTTGTAAGTCCATTACTGTCACGTTAGCCTTTAGCCCAGAATTGCATGAGACATAATGTTTAGCTTTCGTATGAATACGATAAATCACTGATAAATTTAATGTTAATGCAATAACACGAAGATTAAGGCGCACTGTTTCTTATGCTTCGTTCTCTAACACCGAATGCTCATTAAGAAACTTATGACTCGAGGAGCTATGCGCGAACACCGATGACTCACGTGCGGATAGACATGCCATAACACCCTATGTTGTTACATTGCCAACGAACCGTGACGTGGTTCTTTACTAAATTATTAAAAGCCGTTCGCTAAAAACGAATATTGCGTTTATTTCATTTTTTTACTCCCTTGTTAGAAAATTTGTTTAATTACATGAGATAATCCAGTCTTGCAGAATTGATCCATTCTACCGAAGATGATCGTTTGATTTCTGTTAAGATCTATTTTAATAATTTTTTAAGATCAAGAGGTATTTCTAAAACTGGAATCGATTAATTTGGCTTCCAAATGGAAGAACTCTCATTAATAACGCAAGTATATAGGGTAAATCATTGATAAATCTAAAAAGAAAAGGTATTCATTGGTATTAATGAGAATTCTTAGCAGCATCTTTGTTAATAAAATAACCGCACGAGGTGGAACATAAAATTAAAGTGCATGTAGACGACTTCCATCCAGAAAGGAACACAGTCACGGTAGTCTAATATCGCGTCATCTTATAAATTAAGGTGATCGCTAAAAAGCCGCAGAGCATTAATTTGTATGATAAACCGTGTATCGATAGAAAGAACGCATATTCTGAAAGGTTGCAACAGTACCTTCGAAAGGTTACGATACGAATTGCAATGCCGCGTGTCGTAACCTTTCGCGAACCGCATCGTACGCCGCGAATATGTCAGATAATGGCTGGTATTATCTGTTGAGTTGTAATTACCTCGCCCTGGCTTTCACGCCCGTTCGATACACGATTTTTCGATTTGCGTCTTGTCGTTGGTGATTTTATCTAGCGAAAGCTGGCCGACTCGTTTCGCCATGAATCTGCGTCATCGGGTGCAGGTGCGAAACTAATAACTTTCGATGGCGTTTGGCGTCATCGTAGCCACGTTTCACCTCATTCCATGGTGTGAAACATTTCCATGGAATGGTTTTTCGTTCGATTCAAAGCGTACGCCGGGTTGCTCACCTCGGTTAAGGAACAGTCGTGCTAGGAACACGTAAACGTCTAATGAACCACGCGAAACGCGAATCTGCTGGGCGTAACAAGCGACTGGTTTGTTAATTAGCTGCTTAAGAGAAACTAGACGTGGCGATCATTGCAATACTATCTAGATGAATGGTTGTTAAGCGTGCCGTCGGCTATTAACTCGCCTCAAAAAGAAGATATAACGCTTACTTAGTCCCGGTGAAAGGGAATGGTCTTTTCTGCTAGACGATTACAGGTGTTGGTAAAAACCCACGCAGTAGATTGTGGATGGATTTTATCAAATCGTAATAGAACTTTTCTTGATATTTGAAAAGTACAAATTTCAATTCTGTTAAATACCATGTAAGTACTATCGATTGTCCATGTAACACGGAAGATGTCATCCAAAGAAATAATTGTAAAGATTTTAATAGATTGTAAGATTTGAATAGATCGGAAATATTCTTTACGATTAAACAATAGCCACAATTTTTTAAGGTATCGGTATACGGGTGTGTACGGGGCCTAAAGATGCTACGGAGACCTCATGCAAGATACCACAGGGTGGTCGCAATACGCGAACGTTACGAAGATGCAGGACGATGAAAAATCTCTGGTATCTCAAGCCAAGATCCCTCGAACAATGGGATATCTTCGGGACCGACTCGGTTACGGTGGACAATTATTGCTCGATTGCCGGAAGATAATGTTTCATCGTGGATGAAATAATGATTTTCTTTCGGCCGGACGAAAACATGTGAAAATTCCACGATAATGGCGGCCGTAAATTATTTCTGTCCTCGGTTACCGATGGCATCACGATAATTGGATACCGAGATTCTAGTAGATGACCGGGGCACGATAAATTTTGAAGAAAGGAAAAGTGATCTGGTTCACTTTCCTCTCGAGCCTCGCCGCGCCTGAGATACGATAATGTCTCGCCGTTTTGTTTTATGGCTTGCTCCGAACTTTAATCGAATGGTTACAGGTTAATGTATCGGTAAGTTGGTTTAAACGGTTTCTTGATTATTAAGGCGTTTATCATTTTCGTTTAATGAAGCGTGGAGAGGGATAGGATTTGTTCCTTTCAATTTTTTATTCGAGTCATTTAAGAAATACAGATTAGCTGTTTATCTTCAAATATTTTTATTTTATTACTTTTGTTTTGATCTTCGATCGAAGAAGATGTATATAACGACGAAACCACCTCCGTTCCTTCGATTTTGCTAAGTCTGTACGCTTTCTAGCCTGATTCGTCCATTTCCAAAAAGAGAAGAAGAAATGTACTGAATGTCAGCTTATACCGCATATCCGCCACAAATGTCGCAGATTGCGAATAGGGCGTACGTGCCCTTGTACTTGAGCAGTCGCATACGAGCTGCAGTTCTTTCCTTCCCGACATAAATCCTCTTCGTTTTTTCTTTCCTCATGCTTTCTCACAGCTGAACGACGTTAACGCGGCGAACACCGACGTCACTACCAGTCGACCGCTTTTATTTTCTACTCGCTTCTACCATTCTCACACGATCCTCTCCTGCGAAACAGACTGCACAAAACAGACCGCGAGACGACCGAGACTGTTTTCACTGAAGCAAGTTCCCCCGATTTCCGTCCCAATGACGCAATTCTGCTTATCCAATCAAATCGACGATAAAACAATCATAAGTAAGATGGTCTCCCATTAAAGTAATTTAGCCTTTTTAATCTTGCTGTCTTAACGTACTAGAGATCGACGGTAATACTTTACGTTAACGCAACATCTCATTTACAACATTTTTAATCAATCTACATTAGCAAGGGTGATTCAAATGTGGTGGGAACAAAAAGGAATCGTTAAATTATACGAAATGCCCGAGAGAAAAGCGTATCTGCGCGTGATAATTTGCATCAATGAACGTAAGTCGATTTTTTCAAATGCAAACGAATTAATTTTCCAGCCGGATACAGACTTTCGCAATGGGGAAAGACTGATTCGAGCACAGTCACGTAAACTACGTACTTGAGTGGTAGACCTGATCGTTAGCCCGTGAACGGTTTTACAATAACGCTCAAAGTGTTTTTATTGGGTAGTAAGAGCCATTGAAATCGATAGATCAATAGAGCGGTAAAATTTATCATCACGCTTTGTACGTATCTCCTATATTTGCATAAGAATTTTTTGCCTGCTCAAAACAGAATCTCGTGAAACAAAAATTTGAATCAACGGCTACCACCCTATTCTCTTGTAATCGTTTAAAAATAATCATCTTCTTATAATCTATTTCCGTAATGTCATAATTAGGTAGCTGGAATTTTATACATTTAATTAAAATAATGTTAATTAGTTGAAATATTTAATAACCCAAGTGTATAAATCCAGGCAAACGATCCACATAATATTAAACACAGTCGATTGTGATTCATTGGATAAAATGTTAGAAAGTCACTGATGTAAAGGTAAGACAGTCGAAAGAAGAGAATTAAGAGGAGAAAAAGAGAGAAACGAATGCTACCTACCTTTTTTTGAAAGACACACGTAATCGTTCGATTTCTCGTGCGAGCTTAGTTCATTCGATGCTTTTTTAAAAGGAGAATTTAGAAACAAATTTACATATATGATGCACGTAGATACAAAAACCAATAGTGATCATTGCCACATGATTGATCATTTCCTCTAATCAGAATTATATTATGAACGATATAATTAAAAGTTAATTTGTACTTTCAAAGTTAGCAAAGTTAAATTAATCATTTTTTTCTTCTTTCTTTTCCCGCGGATAAAACCGTAACGGTAATTTGCGATTTCCGTTACTTTTTTTCAGTAAACCGATTTATCTCATTCTTACGTTCGCGCTAAAATTTTTCTTCCGATCAGATTAGTCGACGATCGCATGATCTATAATGCGCGCTAGCACTCGTCTTTGCTAGTGTTGTCACGAAACATTTGAAGAATCCTGAGCATTTCGTCTTTTGTAGGATCGTACGTATAGTAGAAACGACGCCATGATGTTTAAATATCTTGCAAAATTATTTTTCACAAGATTCAACGCGTTTCAAATCGGTTCTCTCTTTTGAGGTCTGGTAAAGTATGGTATGAATGAGCAAATTGTAATTCTCATCGAAGAATGCACCACAAATAAAGAATAAAGTTTCCTGAATGGAGTGGTTTTCGTCGTAGAGTACGGGTACAACCGATTATCTCTATGCATTTTTACCATTGTGTACTATTGTACATATTTCTTAAATCTACTGTGGTCCTCAAATTAATTTCTTGTCTCATCATAGATTATATTCCCATTTTCCAAATAATCCCTTTTGTTTCTTGTAATCGAATCACCATTTTTCTTGAAAAACATCTTCTCATTATCTTTAGCATTTACATGATCGAGCATAAGCAATTAGTAATTTCCGGCTTTTTATTGATAGTTTGATTTCTGCAAAGTTTTACAAATGTCTGGCCTGGAATCCGTTTCACAATCCTCCAACGGCGCCATCGTCCTGCACCGCCATAAGTCAGAAAGGGCTATTGTGTCCACTTTTCCTCCATAAAGCGTGTCGCGGATCTAATCGCTGACTAATCGCCCACGCAAATACCTGCGTGCTCTCGCGCGAATCGTTAGAGTGCGTTTCCAAGGAGCCCGCTACGCGTGTACCGGGATATTTTCTGTCGGATCAAGGCTGGTAGCGGATTCTACTCTAGTGTCCCGTGCGAAAAGAATGGCATAACAAAAGTTTTCATCGGTTATTTTCGCCCTTTATGATACCATCTTTGTTCATATCTCTCTTTTTTTTCATGTCCTACGTTTTCCTATCGTAATGCCCACGTTAACATATAATACGTCATAACATTTTGTTTCGATGCTTGTAATTGTCTAAGTATAACTCTATTTAAACTATCTATTTGTTGGAATGAAGTCTTAATGCTTATCTTAAAAGATTGATTTCTTTTTTATTTCATAAATTAATACGATTAATAATTATAAATTGTTAAGAAATTGTTAAGAAATTGTTAAGGAATTACGGTTGTAGAATCATCGGTAAAAACGGTAAGGATACTGCGCATGCGCAGGAATCTTTAGTAGGTCGTGTCGACGGCTTGAACGAACTCGTCCCGCGCCGTTCGTTCAGACCAGTCATACCAAAGGTGACTCGAGATATGCCACGCGTATAAATCACTATAATCGACTGAATAAGTACCTTCACCTACCTCGAATTCGTGTAATTGTCGTATAACATAAGTGTAATTTGAAGAAATTTGAAAATCAAGTGATATGTGAGTTGACAGAACCTCAAAAACACGTGAATATGTCAAGTGAATGTACCGTACTCGCTACTTTCTCGAGGTTATCACGTTGAAATTGGCAGTTGGACGCCTTAAAGGAATGGGATATAAGAAAGGAAGAGGAATCTTCTAAAGATAATCGTGACCCAGAGGAATAGATCGGCTCCGCAGAGGGTGCCAGTACGTAAGGATTGTCGGAAGTTTTGCGAGGAAGGCGCGCGAGAGAGGCGCGCGCACGATAGTAGGTCGAGTCGTGTTCGATGAAACTCGGCTAGGCTCGGCTAAGTTCGATACGCTCGAATTCGAAGTTCGTTCGCGGCGACCGCGCGTTCGCTGTTCGGTCAGTCAGTCAGTCGCACGCGACAAACGAAGTCCTCGAGAAGTCGAGGAGGTTAGTAAACGCGCGAGGAAATATAGCGAACGAGACATAACAGAGAAAGAGACAGAGACTGAACAAGGTGAAGAGAAAAAACGATAAGTGACTCGAAGAAAACAAAATATTGGGTGAGAAGACGATACAGCGAATCTTACATAGCGCGTTACATTCACGTGAAGACTGGAGCCACTCTAGCGAGTGAGTCGATCTCTCTGTTTGATTCGAGAGATCGACTGCTGCCCTTCGAGGCAGCGTCAATTGGCAGACGGAGAAAAAATCGTCAAAAGTGTAATAGCACAAAGAGAATCACCGACGAATACGACGATGGTATACAGTGGTGGCTTCGACATGGTGGAGACGGTGAGCTATTTGTTTTTGTTTACTTGCTGCGAGCTATAAAATGTGGATAGGTACGTTCAATAACAGTTTAGACGTGCGTATATTGCGTTTGAATAGCTATTTCACGTCGGATAAATCTTAATTATACAATTGCTTCCTGTTATTTATCTAACTTTTTAAAGAATGTAGAATTGTATTTCATTTATGAGATATTTCTTGGGTTAGTAAAGGTAAATATCATATTGATTTTTCAAGAAAGTCAAATTTTGTTAGGCTATAATGTTACTCAGTCAGAAAAAAACGCAAATATACTATCAAATTTTAAATAAAATATCGTAAATGTAAACCCTTTCCTAAAATAGATTTAAGAAATTGTACTGTATGCGATGTAGTATTTTGAATTAGATGTCGTGTTCTGAATACGTACGTAATAGTAGGGAGAGAATTCGCGCCAAAGCTGACACTGTTTAAACGTACAGTACCCTCGCCATGAATACAATTGTAATTAAGCGCAAATTTTGTAACCGCTACCATACTACATGCTATGACTTTAACTGATACATTAACTCGATACTCAAGATGTACAACAATATATTTTCATTATATAAAATAAAATAAGGTATAATAAGATAGAATAAAAGATAAAATTTCAACTGAAATATAATTATAAGCTACAAATCAGTATAACAATAAACACAACATTAAAATTTTTTAGCAGAAAAAGAAATCACGATATTTATTTTCTTTCTATCTATTTTAATTAATCTAGGATAATGAAACATCATTCAAAATTAATAAAACGTTACAAAATATATTATAGTTTACTGAATAATGATTGTTCTTAAAAATTAGCTATTCTCCGAAGACAATAGGATAACGGACTCACGCGGTTTTTAATAGTGAATTCTGACAAAACTCTCGAGGCTCTTTGAGGTAAAACTTATTTGCACGCAAGGCGTACGCACGGCAATTAGAATTAATTTAAGCGCGCCACTTTAAAGGCAACGGGTGTTTTATAAGTGAAATGCCATTCTAAGCCGGTTGGTTGACGATAATGAGCAAGAACGTCGTCGACCTGTCAACGAGGACGCGGATAATTTTTCCGCGAAGATTAAAGTTGTGTCCGTACGTAACATCTGTCCTTTCGTTAGTTGCGTCTAAAATTGCTGCTTCTCGAGATGTATTTGCAAATCAGCGAGATAAATTTATCTGACTGGAATATCTACACAGATGGATAAAAGGCAGGATTCTAGGAAACACCTTGCATAATATTTTTGTTCCGCGACGAACGTTTTCGTGCTCATACAGGCATGTGCATTGTAAATAATATATAACAACATATAAAGTACAAACACGTAATTTTTATCATCATTTGTTTTGCTATATGCGTTAGAAATTTTACGATTAATGTAGCATTTTCATACAATTGCAGTTTCATTACTCAGATCGAATTTCCATACTCGTACTTCTCTTTTTAAAGTGTTCTTTTATTAGTATTTCTACTAGTGTACTTCTTTCTAAATTAATTGTACACATATTTTATGATTCAATTGCGCTTCATTAATTTAAATTTATGTCAGCTAACATAATTCATTAATCAATGCAGTTACGAATTGAAGATATTTGTAAATCTATACTCTATTTAATATTATATAATTTATAAATTTTATTTTGCTAAAAAATAGACTTTTATTAACAAAAGCTACATGTAAATTCATATTAATTATTTTGAATAATATGTTACTCAAAATATATCCAGTGTCTTTTGAATTTTATGCAAATGAACGTCGCATTCTTCTTTCATAATTTCCTACGAGTCAAAATAGACATGTTTGTTCTACAATTTAATCGAGGTTGAGTATAATTGAAATTATTCAATACAACTATCTTTCGTGTAGATTGATGAAAATGCAGTTTCACTGTTATGAACGCATTGTCCCAGTTTGTTTAACTAGATACGGCCCTGTTGTAGAAAGACACAAACAGTCGGAGACGGTCGCGCGGAAGGCTAACTTTCGAATCTACTACAACTAAACAGTTGATAGTCAGATACGAGAAATTCACTCAGCTGGTACGTAATGGAAAATTTTGCAGTAAAAACGAAGCAAAGTATGCTGTTTCTCTGTCTCGAAATTTCATTAGGAGATGCATTTTTTGTTTTACGACTGTACCAATTACCGGTCATAATATAATCTCATAATTAGATGTCTCTCGATCAACTAGGGTCAAGTTTTCCCTACTGTTATACTTTTGTAATTGCAATATTTAATTTGGTTAATTTGTTATTTCATTCGATCAGGATAAAGCAGAGTAAACAGATAATTCATTTCGATAAAAAATTTAATTATTAATTTAAAACTTCCTCGGGATACTCGATATAAAAATTGCCACTTTCTTTCAGTTATAATATTCTGGTTGACATGACATTCGGATTATTTTCAAAGCATATAGAATTTTTATCTGGTTATGTACACGAAATCGAGGTAAAGCGGTAGGTGAGAATTGATAGGGGAGAACGGTTAATCCATTCCTTTTTATCTGGTTCCTTTCATTCTTGATAACTTGACGATAAACTTGACGTGTAATGTAGTCGCTAAAATTGTTTGTTGTTCGTCGGTGTTTTTCTTCTTTTCTTTGTAAATAGCAGGTAATAGTATGGTATATATAGCAGATAATAATAAATAAGAAGCGGTCAGGAATTTCGCTTTCACAACTTATTTTTACTTCGCTCGAAAAAGACGTAATTGCAGTTCTTCTTTGAAGTTTCTTCCTCGAGCTGTGCGTAACTGTTCGACCTATTTCTGTTTTGCAGTTCTCTATATGTCACTCATAGGAAATTTGTATCGTTGTTCCGCTTTTATATCGCGGACAATTATTTCACGTGTGGGCTTGCTTTATCTCGCCTCTCAAATCATTTTTTTCTCCATTTCATCGAGTGGTTAATGCGTATATTCTGTAATAGAATTATGTATTCATGAAAGAGGTATGTAAAGCCCGACGACATGAATTTTACATTACCATATTCACGTATTAGATATATCTAAAATTTCGCTACTCTGCATTGCCACCTTTGTCTTTCAATTGCGCGCATAAAGTTTTCTTTTAAGTCAGTCTAGTTGTACGTTATCGATGTTTTCAGCCTTCTTAAAGTCATTTAACGGACTGTTAGAACGGAGTGTTGTTCCTATTAAAATATTCTCTCTTCTTGAATACGATACTTCATTCCGTATTCACTTCGACATTTGCACTCGATCAATCACTGGCAAAGTTAATGTGGAAATTTTAAGAATAATAAAGTATCTACTCTGTTTGTGTTTATGTAATGGATTTATCGATTTGGTGTATATCGAGTTATGTCGATCTCTTTTACGCGATATTTTACCATGGTAGGTATAATTACATTTGCGTTTATAAATTAATATTTAACGTTAGTACATTCAGTGATACATTTTGCATGTACATCCAACGGTGATGATTCCTATAACGTATTCATCTTTTCCTAACCCTATTTTAGACTTTTGGTAATGTTGCGTGATAGCATTGAAGCGTTTACGTCATAATACGTACTACTAAGCTTTCTCAGTATCCACTATTATCATTTAATTCGATACAAATCACTTATTATTTTATTTCTTAATTTATTATCATTTATTATTTTATTTGTTACCTTCTACAGTTTTAAATAGATATACAATTTTAACACTTTCACAATATCTGTACAAGTTTCTTTCGCGTATCTTTTTTGCCTATAATGAAGATTGTATCTTATTGTGCTCGTAAAATTACTCATAAAACAGCGACACAACACAGGTGCGTACGTTGTTCGCTACGATTTTTAAGAGCGTAAATATTTTCCTGATTCATACGACCTTCGCTTGATATACCTTTTATTTAAACACTGTATTTATAAATAAGATCCTGAATTTGAAAAATGAATATTTTCAAACTACGCATAATATATGTTTGCAACGTCATGAATGTCTATAGAATACAAAACGATCTAACACGATCATCGCAACCATTTGCAAAACTTTTTCTCACACCTAAAGTACACGTCAAAAAGAAGTCTATTTCATCATACCGTGATTCACCATATCCATACCCAACTTTTTCTATGTAAAACGGATCTTTGGTGGAATTCCATGTTCACGAACAACCGCGAAACACCCGGATAATTATCCGCAAAACAGATCGTCGAAACTTGAGTTAAGCATGGCGAATAGCGTTCGTGCATCATAAATCGGTTGGTCGGAGAAGAGACGGTTAGAGCTGGCCAGACATACAAACAGGCAGTCAGACATACTCTCTCGCGGCTGACCACGTAAACAGGGTGTAATTAAAAATCTCACTAGCCGGTCTTTGTGTCGGGTGTTGTATATAGTTGATGTCCTTGCCGAGGCAATTCGAAATCCTGTCCTGGTCTCGCATTAGCGAGGGCGTGGTTGGTCGTTCGTTCCTGGTCCGAGGATAGCAGGCCTCGTAGTAATTGCACCAGACTTGTTTCCATGACGCGACTTTTGCGGATTCGACTTCGTTTTTTTTTCTTCATCGTTTATTTTTGATCGCGCTTTCACGGTGCCTACCGCGTCAGCACGAGATGCAAAGAACGCCATCCGCGTAGCTTGTTTTCGCGTGTTGACCTTTGTCTAACATTTTAGTTAGTGTCAAACAGACGCATAGTACGTAATGGAGGAACAAAAGAGATACGCAACATCGAAACGTTAGACGCGTTTGTTATATAACTGGACTCGCGAGATTGTAATTACGATGTTGCGCGTCTTAGTGTAGAGGAGTACCGTTGTCGAGGCACGGGGAAAAGAAAATCGCGGTGTTTATTAATAGAGTTCTCTTAGACCGTATTGATAAACGATATAACCGGAGTCCTTGAATGAGTTGCACGTAGCTGAGCGTGACCGAATTCGAACGGCGATTCGAACGATTTGGATCCTGAGTAGACGATGCACGAGCTCAGGGAAAAGTAGTACAAATGGTAAATGTTATGTTTTAGCACAGAAATCTGTATTTTCAGAAATAAGAGAGAACTAGGGAAATTTTCATAACAATAGCAAGTATATTCGTAATAATTCATTTTTTGATATTTAGAGAAATAATTTATATTAGAAAGCACCGCTTGGTAATATGAGAAAAAACAGATAGAAGTCAGCAATGAAAGAAGTAGTGGATTTTCCGTGGTATTCAGGGTATTGTCAGACTCTGAAGACACGCGGCGCTATAGAAACAGGAAAGACCAAGTAGGCGTTCTGAATAAGACGCGCTCGAGCCTAGTTGTTTCTCATCTCTAAATCAGAAGATGCTTCTTCGAATTAAATGTTTTGTTTAATGTATGTCATTTAAAATTTTATTTGCCTCACGAAATACCAATGATTTATCTAAATCCGATCTTTGCTGCTTTATACACAAAAGATAATTATGCCTATAATAACATGTTTTTTAGTCGAATTTTATAGAGAACAGATACGAAATCAGATTAAAAGACTTACAGATAATAGAAAACTTGACATATATAGATTTAACTAATCAGTATCTTAATATTAAAATAAAAATATCAAAGCGTTTTTTTTTTTTTTTTTAAGAAATTGACACAGTTGTGTGATCGTTGTTTTTAGTTATTTTTAAACCATCTGTTCGAGTAAAAATGGTAAGAACGAAAGTTCGAGTGGATTCTTTCGGTGAATTCATTGTTTCATTGGTTTCTGGTAGTCGAGAAAGAGTTCGCGGTGACCTTCTCGACTTTCCTGGAACCGCATCGCGCCTGTCCCCTTTCGCCCTTTTGCTCGTTCTTCACCCTCCGTTCTTTACGCTGCTTCGGGGCCAAACGGACCAAAGAATTCGCCGGTATTATTCCAACGAAAAAATGTTTAAGTGCACCGACGGAACCGCGTTTCCCCGCGTGCTACTCAGGTGTCTACCCCCTTTGTTCTCCGGCGAACGTTGCGAACTTTTCAGTTGGGTTGCACGGATTTACACGCATACGGCACAATACAGCGATCATTGCAACGTCCTGCGAACAATGCCGATTTACATACGTGAGATTTGTCGATTTTTCGTTCTACCAACGCTAGATTCATTGATATATGTACATACATCGATATACGTATACTACTGATCAGCATATTTAACAGAGTTGTTATACTTGCTTCGAATATGATTGTTAAAAGATACGAAAAAATGCTGTTTCGCTTGATACTTTATAAGTAAACGAAAGAATGAGGGATCAGTTTTCAATAAATGGCAGTCTTGCAATCTAGGCGTATTTTAGGATTTTTTTAGCGCGTGCGGGGTCTATGTAGAAAGTAGAAGAAATGTGTTCATAACGAATCAAGAAAATAGTATAGAATTGTTCGCTTCCTAACACTCTTTTTTTGTATCTAATTTTGCTTGGAAATACATATTTGGGAAATTAAAGCTTGCGAGAATCATTTCAGTAGTTATTATCACCGGCGTAATCTAGCGTGTACCTTGGAATTATATCATTCTGACCCGAGAAAGTATAATAGTTGAGGCTTTATTATCGTTTGAGTTTTACACAAATATCGCCTTTCAATTTTCATAGTCAAACATCATTAATTTCTTAAACTTAAATAAAATTATTTTTATTGGAAGTAATGAAATTCGAAAAACATTTATTACCCATTATTCCATACGAAATTCGCAAATTATCGCTTCGATTTCAAGACAAAACGAAAAGTCGTATCGATTTACATGATATTAATAAATCCACTCGAATGCTGGCTGCGTTTGTGGTATTAACCACACCGAAGATCAATGGTATCTCTAGACACCAATAAGAAGGTCATTTGACCAAGGTTTGAAAAGTGATCACGTGATATTTAGTACAGGCGTATTTTTCAAATTTTACAAATATTGCTTGTCATAATACTCTAATGCCTACTGAAAGATTATGACAAACTATGGACGATATTAAAATATTGTTCGTTTTAATAGCTGTATTTTAGATTTCTTTTTTACAAAAATTTGTTAATTTGTAAATTACTTTTAACGGGCTTATATCTTCTCTCATTTTCAATTATGTCTGTTGACAGACTATTTCTTAGTTGTAAAATAACATTAAGATGAGAAAATCAACAAAACTGGATTTATCATATTTATTTATATTTATTATGTTTGCCGTGTCATATGCTAACATAATTATCAGAGCCGATTAAAAAAATTCTGCTAAAATTCCCCGTTCCCTCGTCAAATGAAACGGGGTAAGATAATTTGTTGTTATTCGTATAAATCAAATTGGCTAACGCCCGATTTTATTGCTGACTGACGAATATCAATGGCATCTTTAAATACCAATAGAAAGGCCGTATCGCGGAGGCCTGAAAAGTGGTTGCGCGAGGCCTTGCACAACCGTTACGATCGAGCGGTACGTCGGTACGTGTAGCAAAAGTGACGCCAGCTCGCGTGTCGGCCCGCCGCGATCTACAACGATCTAGCAACGATCTGGAGCCCGAAATCGGAGGCATTAATCAGCGTTCGGTGCGTGCACGTGGGTGGTCAGCATTGACGCAAATAGTAGTAATGATCAATACATAGGCGTTTTATATGCCGCGGAGTAGAGAGATAAATCGAGCGAGGTCGAGGCTTTGCCGAGGCTAGAGAGCGCCGATTTTCGAAAGGCAACTTTTCAAAGGTCGATCGCCCCTTGATATTTCTCCGGTTTGCATCGAGAAAGTAACGCGCGGCGATCGGCTCGACCGAGAGAGGAGGAGGGAACGATAAAAAGAAAGAAAGCAGCAAGTAGCTTCTAAGGAACTTGAAAACACGCGAGTTCTCACGACTCTCCGCGTGTGAAATGATATTGAAACGCCAGTTGCATGAATACGAGCGATATACCTGGATATTGGCTGCAAGGAAATCGTGATAAAGATATGATGAGATAGTTTGGCGAATTGAATGTGTGCTAGCAACGATTGATTTATTTTTGACGTTAATTTATGATAAATGCAATTACGATTTCGATATTTAGCAATATTGTTGCAGAGTACCTATATATTTTTTTATTAAAATTTAATTCGTTCATTTCAATCTTATTCATTAATTTACTCATTATATATATTCTAGTTCGGCTGTTTAAACGCATATAATTGAATATTTGCATGTAATATATTAAATTCCGAGTAAAAAATTATTGAAATAATATTCATACTATGTTTTAATCGGTATTTTGAATCTTAAGATATATTTTATTCAGAAATAAAATGGCTTAAATGGGCAATTTATCAAGTTCCGAACACGGCCAGTCAAGGAACCATTAACCAAAATACCACCAATTTTAATTTCTTAAATAAATATAGAACATGGACCATCATAATGCTAATTTTCTGTAATTGCACATAATTACAGTAATCAAGATTCCATTATTCAAAAGCTCAATTGATCCGTCCATCACTTCCTCCTTATATTAAACATATCGTTATCATACGCTGACGCTAACATTAAACGTTGTTCGAAAAACTTCCTACAAAACCCAATATCTTCGACATGTATCGATAATACACGTCACAGACAAACCGCATGCGTCCATGTGACACTTGTTCCTAAAAAGACGCCCAAGAAGCTGGCTCTCGAGGGTGTCCTTCGCCGTGGAATTATCGCGGCTCGTGCAACGCCTTCGGGGAATTATTCCTACTTAATCCTGTTATAGTGGTTGGAATTTCTTCCACCTAATCGCCTTCTTGTTCCACGAGAAAAGCATTTTTGAATTTTATAGAAGATGAAACTTTCCTTATCATTTTATTCGTTAAATACCACTTCTAGTATCTAATAGGAGAGGTTACGTTAATGATAACTTACTATTTCGTTGAAAAATAGAGAATCCTTTCACAAAAGAAAAGCAGGAATGACTAAAAATGATCCAAAGGCCATGGTAGAATTAACGAATCGAGATATGTCCTTGATAGTCGATGGATTTCGGCAAAAAGTAGAGATTGCGAGAAGATGGTCCTCAGTTTGCGTTTCTCACAATCTCTTCCCCACTGCATTGGGACCGAACGCGTCCCTTTACGCGTTGTGTCGTACGTGAACGTCCATCCGTCTGTCTGTCGGCCGGTGTATCGTTTCGGCCTCGGTAACGCGAAATTTACAGCGGCCATTACGAGCTGATATTCTTTGTCTTGTCGCTCAACCTCGTCCGTTCTTCTCCGCTCAGCTCGTGGTACCGCCTTTAAAATATACTTTGTTGCCGCGGCGAGCGGCGCACCAACAACGCTCTTACCTCCCGGGGATTCCCGTCCTGCAGAACGATTTGCTCGCTTCGTGTGTGCACACGCTCTTAATACCCGATCCGCGAGAATGGACCGTTGTTCCACTTTATTTTCTGCGATGCTTATGTCCTAAGCGACGATAAATCGCGATAGCTTCTTCGAGCTGCGTGGAATGTCTGTGGTCTAGTGGACGAGCATTTTTCGTTGACCCTTACTACTGGGAATCAATGGAGGCGGTAAAGTAGATAGTTAGGG
The DNA here is from genome assembly GCF_014825855.1 of Bombus pyrosoma. Taxonomy (NCBI): domain Eukaryota; kingdom Metazoa; phylum Arthropoda; class Insecta; order Hymenoptera; family Apidae; genus Bombus; species Bombus pyrosoma. The sequence continues at coordinate 2,023,286 of NC_057771.1, read as the reverse complement.
ACTTTAGGCGGACACGATGCAGTGTTCTAGATATTGGTAATTTGGGTATCTGTCGATTAAAAATGTCGAATATTGAAAACTAGTTAAAAGATATGAAAAGTTTAATAATAATTTCGTATTATCAAAGGAGTATAAGGGGACAATTCGTACTCTCTATTTGTGTGTTTATTCAGTCATTCAGTAGATTCGTGTCTGTCAGCGTCGTATGTAGTGAGATAGTAGAGTTATTAATTAAGAAATTGCAGGAATCAACGACGATAAGATACCGTCTAATACCGCGTGTGATCATTTACGAAACATCGTTGCTCGTCGAATCGTGATACACTCAAGGTTTCGTTGTCTCGATCTAGACTACGTTGGCGCCCGTCTCTTACTTTCACCTCGTTTATTACACGTACACCTTTTCATCTTATACGATTACACGGAATTCTTGCCGACAATTGACCCCAGCAAAACGCTCGCGTACGCGTGGATGCATCTCATAAACGCATTTCAGACGCTAATTCGATGTTAACAAATCCATTCCTAGTTACTTGGAAGCGTCGTTGCTTTATCCCTTTTACGTGATCCTCGTATACCAGAATTAATGAATGCTTCATATAAATTTCACTTTGTAAAAAAATATGCTTCGTTGGTTAGTTATTTATTGCGCTGAAAATTTTTCCGTTTTCGATGGAATATCACTATATGTAGTGTCTAATAGATGTCATGATTTTAGAAACCTGCCAGTTGACTAAAATATCTTATAAACATATACTGTGGACATTATTGATTTAAAGAAATTTTTAGATTAGAGGGAAGAATTACAAGAAAGCCACTAAACAGTTAGTTTTTAACTTTCGTTTAGCTTTGGTTTTATAATTTTCCGTGTTGTTTGTTAATTCGGAAAATTATATAGAGATTATACGTTGCTTAACGAGAACGTGAAAAATATATTTTGATTTCTGTAGCGGTTTTCATGTTAGAAAAGTTGTTTGATGGCTTTACGCATAATTTCGAACTTTTATAACGGCGAATTTCTTGGTGTAGAAACTATATTTTATACATAACTGAATAATTTCTTTCCTAGGGACAGTTCGCTATTACTTGGTAAGTAATATAATTACGTGAGATGACTATTTACTTGTTATCTTAAGTATAGTTTTGCTTAATTTACCAGATATTCTATGTAACAATGCCTACATCCGTTGCTACTAATAACAATTTATTGACTGGAAAGAAATATGAAGAAATATGTATAATACAAGATAATATTAGAAAATTTCGTGTCTAGATGCTTTAGAATTTTCATTCGATATTTAATTAACATAATAGGTATAACTTTTATTGTCAGCCAGCAGATCTTCTAAAATAACGTTTCTGTCTTCCAATTTAGATTGTATTTCCCTAAATATGTATGTATTTCAAATAGAATAATTCCAACTTACATCGTTACAACTAAAATTTCATAAATCCATTGCAATTACTGTTAGCCTGTGTGATTGTGCTACTAATTGTAGGATGCTTCGTCGAACCGAGTGAATTCTCTCACAGTTTAACTAAGCTAATTAAACTAGAAACAATGGTCGCAACATATTTTAATGAACCTTCTACACAGCTTGTCTGCCGCATTCATTTTTCCAAACATAATTGCATCACATCGTCGTGTAATGTTCTCAAGTTCCATTTCAAAACTCAAGCAATCGATTACCACAATCGCTTTAATCGCAAACCTTACACTTCGCCACTGAAAATGAATTTACCTATCGATATGCGTCGTTTGACCATCAAACATAATTATATCACGTGAAAAGAGATATTTGCAGAACACGTGTGCGAAATATACGAGATACACCAGCCGATCGAGGTTAATGAGCAGCCCTCGTACGTTCCAAGCGTCAGGAAAGGGTCATTAATAACGTTGGAAAATCAATTAATTGATCGAATGAATAGTTTCGTGATGCAAGACGCGCGCGCAGCTCTTGCAGCCTGTATCATCTTTAGAAAGCATATAGGTAAATAGCCAGACCTCAAATATGCGCGTGCGAATAGGTCGGTGAGTAATACTTACGGTTAATGTTCTGTGACGTTCGAACGTAAGACGTCCAAGTGCGACCGGATTCCGCGATAGCAGCGACCGTTTCACGCACATCCGGATGAGGAAGATAGAAGGAGCAAAAGTGCATGCACCAACGAGGAACAATAAGCAGCTGTTACACCGCGTTACGCGGATGCATTTCAATTACCCAAGTCTGCCCTAACGTTATCCGTAACTACTCGCGCGTCATGCAAACATAATTAAGAATCGTCACGGGACCGTTCGTCCATTCATGCTTTTGTCCCGTACCTGCTACAAAACTAACATTCTTTTCTTTTTCCTTTTTTTTCTTTCCTCCGTATGCCTTTTCCTCTTCTCCTTTTTCTTTGCTTCTCTGATTTTGTTTTTAAGTCTTCGTACTCGAACTGAGAGACGAAGGTTCAAGCCACGACCTGAACGGAATAGTAATGGGTGACATTATTAGTTGAATGCCAGTATGTAATCGACGAACAACGTTTAGTTTGAAATTAGCGTACGTGAGTAGAAAGGACAAGGTTTTTCTATTAACTCTTAGTTGGTAGGTGGACTACAGCGATTGTATGAAAGTCGACTTTCTAAATTTCGAAAAAACATCCAACATTTTTGTGCGCAGATATTATAGGAAGAAAGCACTAGAAAAGGTATTTGGAAAACATTTTTAACGACGATCAAGTTCACGCGTAAATTTTAATTGTAATTGCATTCTTCCCTTCTTCAATTTTAAAATTTTGTTAAATTAATTTTCTTAGTGAAATTGGACGATAAAGTGGATGATTAAAAGCAAATAGATATTGTTGCACTTGCTTCTCTTATTCTCGTAACAGCCTTAATGCAAAATAGTTACCACGTCATAGTTACCACAGTATGTTGTGGTTTTACCATTTTATGACGACGCGCTGTTTTTGTTAGAACGGTTTTCCTTGCGCGAGTAGGTACCGTTTTCATGAAAGAAAGTTCAGCAAAATCTCCATGCTATGATGGAATTTCTTCACTCGTTGACGAATGGCATACATATTTCACCGTGTTTCGTCATTTAACTCGGTAACGAGTTTTTAGCATTTCGTCGATATCATTTTTTCGTTGCATACATTTAAGAATTTTGATTTTGTTTATAAAGTAATAGTCGCAAACACCGAGAAAACAGAAATCTTCGAGTGGTTTAATAACATTACTATCAAGGAAAATATACAACTACTCGACTGTGCATATTGATAAATTGCTTATTGCGGAAGAACAAAATTAATTACATAAATACTGGCAGTTTGGAAAATATCAAACTTTAATAACATCGAATCAGCAGTATCCAAAGGTTAACGTCTTAAGCAAATTATATAAATCTAAGAAAACACATGCAACGTGGTTGTTCAGAAAAATTAATTATCGCTCATGTCCTTTTAGGCACGATAAAATATTTTCAGAGTTTGCAAATTCTTGGAAGAATCATCATTTTATCGCGGCCTGGATGTGTTCATTTAATACTACTGCAATTATACCGTAGAAATTATATTTTCTCTTACACTGTAAAACCCTCTAATGATAATCATAATCAGCCTTTCTTTTTCACGTGCGATCGTGCGAAACGTTTGACGCGCTCGCGAGTTGTCATAAATCCTATTTTCGCGTACGACTCGATGGAAAGGCAAAGAATAATCGGTGAAAAATTCGCTAACGTCTGTGGAAACTCGTAACCTTCGTTTACGATCGTTGCGAGCGTTACGGCCGTGTCACGTCCTCGATGGTTTCGTAATTACAAGGGTCTCTGTCGTTGAATTTTTCTCTTCTAGTATTAAACGTAACGGGTTTCGTGAACGCGTGATAAGAGTAATTAATAAAGATTATGATAATCGCTCGTTAATTTTCTCTCAATCGTTCTGTTTACTACAACTACATGGTAAAATTGATTTTATCTAGGACGATCTAATAAGAATGTATTATTATAAAAATTAAATTTCATTTATGATTAATACGCGAGTTAAATATTATATATTAGAATATAACTTTTACGTACAATTATTAACGGTTGTACAAATTTTACTTTAAAATTAGATCAAATCATATATTTTATTGTACAAAATGGGATTTCCTGTTCATTTCTGCTAAAATCTGATTTTTCAAAATGTTTCGGCAGAGTTATTCCATAAAAATGATCAATAGGTCATCCACGTCGATTGTTGCTTTCAACTCTTATTATATTGATTCCTGTTAATCATATTATATCGGGCGTCGGATATCGAATCCACCGATCAAATTGTTTGTTAACTTTCATGATAGTGCAATTAACGCGAGGAGGATGTTCACGCTTGTACGAATGAAACGCTTGCGGTAATTGGCTTTCCCCTCGTTCTACTTTTATAACCGCGAATGCATGCGTTTTCGAGTTAGACGTGAAACTGCAAACATCAAGAGCTTGTTAATCACGTAACGCGTGCCAAGGATATCAATGTCGGCAATTTTTTCAAACGTTCGAGATTGCATTGTACCTATCGTTTCCTCTCTTGCGTACTCTCTGTTTTATACAATGTAAAAATCGTGAAAATTACAATGGATGAATACAAACGCAGACAAAGAACATTTTTATAAATTCTTGTTACGACATTTGCGATTATTATCCCATTATTAATCAGAAAATTATCAGAAAACTCTTCTGTTATCACGGAAGTTGGTAATGGAGCTTCTTTTTTTCATGTCACTAAGTTCTACGTATTTTCTATGATATAAATATGTATACATATATATATACTATTAACGTGTTCGTAATGATAGAGATTGATGACGATATTACTTACACGGTACAGTGTTAGGTTTCGCAAGAATTATTTTTCTCATCTTCAAAAATCGTACAGTTATTAAAATATGATAATTATTTTTATGCGTCGTTTTGCCAAACTGTTTAATCGAAGGTAATAACGTTAATAATTACGTAGATGTATGTATCTTAAGACTAGTTTCGATGAATGAAAATTCGTCGAGTAAATAAACTTTAATTAATGTACTATATATGATAAAAATACGAATATTTAACGACGATGTGTCATCGGCGATTAAAAATCATATAAATAGTCTCTGTAAACTGCAAGATTTTACATTTTACACCATATTACAAATTTCGCTGGAAACAAAGTAGGTCAACGCGCGAATCACATTTCAAGAATTTTACGAATTTCCAGAACAATCAAAGCGAGCTGCTGATGATAGCAATGTTAACTGGTGCGCATATATTTGTATGTATAAATGTTAGTCTAGTTATGCCTTCACATTATTTTACAAAGATCGTAAAATATGTACGGTAGCCGGTCATTCGCGAAGATTTAACGTTCGTGCTAATTAGTTTTTTTTTCTTGTTTGGTTGAATTTTCTACGCGTAAGTGACCGTGCTCACGCACCCGAGCACGCACATTAATGCAAAGGTATATACGTAATACGTACGTGTCTCTGGTAGGTAAGTACGTAGGCAGTCGTGCAGCAACCGAGTTTCTTCGGTACATGGCTTTACCGTTAGGCCGCTTGATACTCTTGTCCGCGAGTCGCCTACATACGGGCCGGCCTTTACGTACGTTTAATGGACGGATTCTCAAAGCTTTTTCTTCGTTCTTTTCGTTTTTCGTGCTCACGCTCCAACGATCCGGCGGTGGTGGTAATTTGAATATGCGCGCGGAACGCGTTTCCTCGATTTAAGACGATCGAAATCACAGACGCTTTTGGATTAGCTAGAAAGTCTTCCGTGGATGATTTCTCTCAGTCCTAGAATCAGCCTTTATTATACCGCCGCGTTTCTGCTCTCGTTTTTCTCTTATCGGTTCTAGTCGATCCTTCTCATACTATGTAACTAGCATTTTGATCACACGAATGTTTTCAATAGCTTTTGTATATATGTACGTCTTGTGCTTTCTATATCTTTTTATTATTCGTGTAATATCTAAAACTAGGATTATACGTGTATCTTACAAAATATTCTTAAGATAATTTTAATAAACAAAAAAGCTTGTACTGTTTTACAAAGATCTTCCTTAAAGGTAAGAAATTTTTTAATAGTAGAAAAACACGAAAATACCCTAAAGAACGTAACGAGGTCAACTAACAGGCGACACCGCAATGAATTATATATATGATACATTAAAACTTGTTCATAGGTTATTTCGTTACACGAACCATGAAAGGGTTATGCGATTTCATTAGTAGTGTCCCAACATAGTTTAGTCCTCTCCCTTTTAATGAAAACAAATGGCTTCAATTTAATCGCAAATGTAATCGGCCAGCTCGGAATATCAGATAAGTCCCTAATACTTTCGTTAACGCAGGAATTCCAAGTAAAACAAAATCCATGGATACATTGTACGAACAGAGAAAGAAATAACGGTAGGGAGGAGTAAAAGACGTTGCACAGAGGGAGAACACGAGTTTCATTTGAATAGAATAGGTCGATAGTGATTTACGATACCTGAGGCTCGTCCGCTCGTGACTGTTTTCCACTTCTTCTTTATTCTTTTTTCTTCCATGCTACACCTCTCGCCGCGACCTCTGTTTTTAATGACATTACAAAATTCGTGTGCTCCCTTCATTCGCTCTGGGTACAAAAACTATGTCCTCCCATGATAATCAATGTTAGGTATCTATGAATGAGTCTATTAGTTAATAGACTATAAATCTTTTAAAGATCTACAATATTTTTCACGGGGTTCAAGATATTCAATAAAGAAAGGATTTTGCTTCGTCCCAATATGTACTTCCTGCCTCTGAATTGCAGTGGTTACAGAGAGTGTTGGCACACCCTTATTTTCCAATGAAGCGTTTTTTGAAATCAAATATTGCATTATACTTTCAGAGCATTACATTTTTATAATCACATGTAAGTATCAAAGATGATACGAAATTTAATATACTTGGACGTAATAGATTAATGCGTAAATGCTATAATAGACAAATTGGTGTGTTGATACTACTTCTAGCAGTTGTATCTGAAAACGTGAATCTCTTATTATTTTAAATAGATATCAGTATTTTCTGCCGAACATTTTTCTAAATTCAAACCCATTAATCATGATCACATTTTTGTAACGTTCCACAAATGATTCTTCTTATACACTTCTCGCAAATTCTCACAAATCTACACAAACTCGGGCAATTCTGACTCACATGACTCAGAATAATCCCGATCCCGACCATTCGCGCGATCTCTTAACGCGATCGTTCTCCAGCAACCCTAATAAATTCCGGTGAAATTCATTTCCTTGATCCAGCAGCACCGCCAGTCCATCTGTTGAATCCCTCTGGTCGACGTCTTCCTCCTGGCAAGATTTAATGCATCCTGAAAGAGTTCACACCTGTAGCCTAGCATTGCGCGGGCTCCAACTCATATTTATCAAGGTTGAGTCAAACAGCGGGCCGACGCGTAAACGTCAGATCCGTCGGTGGAAAAAGAAAAATCCGTCGAGGAGTTATAGTATCGAGTTTTAATTCTACACGTTCACGTACACGGCGTCGCGGCCAGAATTTACAGCACCACGCTCTCCCTCTCACCTTTTCGTTCATGAATGCAAGTTTATAAGTTATGATGCCGAGATAGAGACCGATGCAGCGTATCAGAAGCGAGAAGGGCACCGCGAGCCGCGCTACATGAACGGCTTCTGAGAATCAAGGCCCACCATTGCTGCAGTCACCCACTGATATCTCAATAAGGATCCGCGATTTCGATCTAGTCTAATCCTGGATTCCACGCGACATCTATGAAATGTGAAACTTTAGGAACGTAGCGTCGGCTGTAGATCTTCCCTTTCATTTTTGTTCATTTTTGTAAAATTTGATTAATGTTTATCGCTTTAGTAATAGATAGAAATTTTCCAAAGATAGTATCATCCTTTTTAATTATTCGAAGACGTGATCTGGATGCCCTGAACGAAAATTGTGTTCCAAGAGTAAAGATACAGGGAAATTTAGCTACGAATTGCCCGAATAATACTACAGAAACAGTAATATAAACTATTAAATGTAGGAAAAATAAAGCTCATCTAAATTCGAGGTGATTTCGAAATGATTCAATTATAATGTTCTGCGGCGTTTCCCATAAGCGACATTAAAATCCGTTTTGCATCGTTAGAAAGGAACAGAGGGGGTGAAATCTGAGATTACAGCTACACGGTTACATATATAGATAGTTATACCCCACATTGCACATGCAGAAAGAGAGAGTACCGTGCATATTCTATCTGCTCTGGATACACAGGAGGCGGGTTCTTAGAACAGGAGGCCATTACCGGTGCCCGGCCACATACTGATATCTCAATACAAACCCTTAGTTTGAATCCATTATAATGCCGGACTACGCGAGCACAATCGTCGCGTCGTGTACTCGTCTACGTATGCGGCTATACAGTATTATCTTCCGAGGATGCCATCCATACCACGTTCCAGGAACGCCTGCTGGAACCCTTTCTCTTTCCTAGACATGAATTCTCTCGTGTTTGCCTTTTCGTTTCTTTCATGCATGGCTCGCTTTCGTTGCGTTGACACTCGATTAATTAAACTTTATAGCCAATAGAAGTATATCGATTCTCTATGTATTAGATATTTTATATATTATATTAGATCTTTTGTTTCAGCATTGTCTGAAATATCAGGAAGTATCAGAATGTTTTGATACAAACGGATAAATCGATGGGTGAAAAAACATTTGGAAGAAATGAGTAAATATGAATTATCTTTTCTAGGAATTTGTGTAATTTTTAATATACAGATATTCATATCTTACCGACGCCTTTATGTTTTTAATTCGTTAAACCTTTCTTCCTATTTAAAAACCTCATACACATCAGCTTTTACACAACTCCTTTTTCCGTACATCCTTTATCGCATGCTAATATTATTTAAATATAAATGTTAATTGTAAATAACGAATGTATACAAATATACGCGAAAAAAGTAAAATGCAAATCATTTATATCACTTACCGGTTATGCCACATCTAGTCCAAGAATTTCACTCCAACTTTTACATTTATCCTTTTTCTGCTACTCCCGGTATATTTATTTGTAGCACACGACAGTACCAAAATATGTAATGTTATGGCATTCGATTATTTTCGAACGGTATACGGAAAATATCAAGTTGCCGGAGGATTTTCTATTTTTACTTCTTTCGGTTCTCTGGCACAAATTTTCGCATTGACCTTTCGCGAAACCTTTCTCTCGTTTAACTCGTACTTTACACAGAGAATAGAAACCGCAAATATCCAATTCAAAGATATATTATTAGCCTATCATATTTCAGGAACACCTTTTCTGGCCTTTATTGTTTCTTCACACTTTTATCGCGTTTGCCGTATCATTTATCTTCTTTGCCTTTCCCTGCTACTTTGTTGCCAGTCTACATCTCGTTTGAATCGTGAAAAACGAGAGCAATTAATATTGCTTTCCAATGTGAGCTAGAAATATCATATTTCAAGAGAGTTCCGGAGAATGTTGCATTGTGCTACCGATTCTAAAGACATTCTTCCTAGCCACTTTCATCAAATACTCTATAGGCTTTCAGGTTTCCTTTGTCCGTCTAACTCTTATGAATAATGCGCCATTACTAATTACGAATAATCTCTTCTACTAAAATCTATCCATGATGGAATGTTCGTGGTACATGGATAACATCTTTTCTCTAATTTTCGTAATGCAAAGATTAAATCTTCTCAAAAGTCTTGGAATAAAACAATTGGGATCTAGCTATATCCGAGTTAAAATACTAGCTCGCACCGAATATACGATTCTTCTACGTATTGTCTTCATAATTGTCGGTCGATACCTCGTTTGACCTTTCGATCACGAATCCAAAGATCAAGTCATTCTCAACCTCCGAGGAATCGCACGCGCGTGCACAAAATCGAGACTTAAACGAGTGTGAAATTTTGCGAAGGCGCATACACACACGTAACACCTTTGCCATGGATTGTTCGATGTTCGTAAAAACCGTATCAGCACGGTGAATAAGGCCGCGCCTGTCGCGCGAGCATATTCTTGCGAACAAACTGCGAATAATACGTTCGCGCGGCTACGTACGCCCTTACCCAGCGAATTATCGTCGCGGCCAGGTATCGTAAACATGAGAACGTTATGTCTTTAGCAGCCTCGCAGGAAACATCGATCGGTGCCCTCGATTGCATCGTTGTCGGTGGAACGATAGTCCAGTCGCGGAGACATTCGCCTCCGCAATGTCGATGCAATCGTAGAGCGGAGCTCTTGTTCTGCTCTAAGTATCGCGGCTGTTTCGAACGAGACCGTTCTTGCGACAGTGTTCGCTGCGATTTTACGATAGAAAATACGACGGTGAACGTCTCTTCGGGCCGTATTCGATGCATATACGCGTGTACTTTCGTAAGACGGTACAACGAGCACCCGGTGAAAAAATATCAAACGAGAATGACGGTCCTCGTAGAACCCTCTTGGTGATTTTATCGCTCAAACCGTTCTTTTATATTTCTCTTGGATGATCTTGCAATTTTATATTTAAATTTAGAGATGTTTTCCTTTCTCCGTGGAAGATTAGGGTGATTCAAAGTGGGATCAGTGTTCTACTTTATTGTTTAACAATAAAATAGTTTGATACGTATAGATAAGGTAGTTGCATTTGCAAACTATGATCCCTCTGGATAATTTATAATTGCGAATCAAATTACAGATAGGAATTGTTTCCGATTGAGATTCATGTATATGACGCAATTAAAATTCGAGCATAATTGCACCAACAAAACTTCTCAATTATCGAACCCAAATCGACGATAACACGAAGAAAGAAGTAATAACGTAACACAGATAATGTTATTGGCGCAAAGATTAGGTTTCATGGGTTTTATAAATTTTATATGTGCCGATGATTATAAAAGTGACTTATCAAGAATCTAAAAAAGATGGATTTAACAGCTACTTTGCGTTGCGTCTATTTGTAATAATCTGAAACTATTTTTCCAAAGTAATAGAAATTGAGCCGCTGCAGTTAGTTGTTTGAATTCAGTTCATGCGTCAGACGCAAAACCTCAAATATCTCAAAACGAAAAATATATGGCTTAGGTCACTTTTATTATCACCTACACATATAATACTTGCTATTGATATAAGATCACACCAACCCGTTATCTTATTGATTGTCTTTCTAGAGATAGCACAGTCTACATTTTCAGAACTCGTATACGATATAATAAAATGAATATATACATAAAATATTGATGATAAGTTTCAGAAAAACCAATACAGATTATCAAATAAATCGTTACGTCGATCAATTACAACTTTTCCAAAGTCGTCTGAAATATCAGGGATGTAAATAATCATGCCGCGGCGCACCGATCTACCTCAATTTCTCGAAAAGTCTCACGCGTCTGTGGAACCTATCTGACCAATTATAATTTTCACGACATCTATTCTCTGGCTCGACAATACCGTCCCGCGGTAAGATGGATCTCGATCCGAAGGAAACAGTGCCGACGAGTCGCACGAAGTACCGTCGCGCGGCGTCATCAATTCATCATCCGGACTTTTCGAGCGAACGTCACTATATCATCCGAGCATGAATTCACGCTACGACAACACATCGTGTGTCCCGCGAGCGTGTAACGTGCGTTATATTTAAAGCAGTACGCACCGAACGATATAGCAAATACTACAGTCCACCCACCGGTGTTTTGTGAAGCGCGGGTGTGACGACAGTCGGCGAAACGTGGGACGAACAGAAGAAAATTGTGACCAGAGAACCTCCTACGCCAGCTCGCAATTTTCTGCGACAGTCAGACGTTACCGAGAGCGTATCTTGTCATCCCCTTTTCCTGCGAATCGCTCTTTCTCAACCGTCGACTCTTTATCGGGCGCGAGAGCGTTGGTCGACCGCAAATATGGCAAAGCCCCGACCAGAATCTCTCCAATAAAAACGTCATAAACCAAGAGTCGCGAATGTTTCGTGGATTTTACCTGTCGAATTGTTGACCGATCGTTTAGGTGAAGTCGCTCGGGATAGGGAATAGGGAATCTCACTGTCAGTGAAAAGACACGAGAGATACCTCGTGAAAGGGTTAATCTCGGTCAGTCCCCTTTAAATCAATTAAGAGTAAATCACATACAATACAATTAATGTTTTCATCCATCTAGAATCTTTTCTGCGTTGAGCATTTTTTCTACAGATTCTTGGTCTAATCCGAACGTAGAAGAAGGAAATACATGGGGGTAGGTGAGAGAAGTCAGAGGGGCGAGAAGACCAAAGGCGATCGCGCATCGAAATGCTCGAGGCGTGGAGCGGGTCGACATGGAAGGCGCGCTCAGATGTTAGCGAAAATAAATTATTGCCGCGTTTTCAATTTTTAACCCGTTCCGGCCGTTCTTTTTTCACGACGTTTGCTCCCTCGACCCGGCCAATCTACGCTCAATCTTCCCGCATTCGCCGATCCTCTCTCTGTCCGTATGCGAGCTACGGAGCCACAGTGTTCCGCTGAATTAAACATAAGTCAGCCAGTATAAAATATGCCGCGAACGTTACCGGCAGATATAAAACGCGACTCGTTGGTAGGTGTACGTGCCACGTGCACCGCCGGAATGCGCCGGATACCACCTTTTCTTCCCTAGCCCGGGAAAAGCTTTACGTACCACCGAAAACCGATCGATCGACCTGTCCAATGTCGTAAGCTATGTCGCGATGAAAATCCCATATCTTCCGCAGTCTAGCGTGCGCTCCCAGTAATATGTCGATTGTTATCAACTGAAATCTAGTGGACGTGCTTTTGAGGAAACGCTGATCGAAAGCGTCACGATTTCATGGTTTATCAGCGTAGAGATTTAAGAGATTGTTTAGCATAATACGTTCACTGATGTAATAATACGTTCACGTATGTATATTATACCTATGATGCATCTATGATACTCCAAATGCAATCTCTCTTTACGCGTAATTTGTTGTCAATTAACATGGTATTTTTGCGTGTATCATGAAAAAATTACTTAGGAGTTTCCAGTAAGTAATATCACGATGTCAAGTTAATAAGTATATATAGTAAATTAGCGCCTACAAAGGATTCCGATAGTAGTCTGATAAGTGGTTGAAAAAAAGAAATTTGTTTTATTCACGATGACAGGTTTGCAATTTTTCGTTATTAAGGGTGATAGTTATCACAGTGAAAATACATGTTAAATTTGTAGAGTATAACCATGGAAACACGTTCCGCGAATAAAAATATGTAAAATAGTTGCCAGTTTGCATAAACGTATGCTTCAAGCTTCTTTATTACCATGATATTAAACGCTATACATGGGTACAAAGCTCGCCACAAATTGAATTCATATCTGTATAAACAATGAATAAAAAACCTATCGGTGGATGCAATGATGATAGTGTCAGTTTATATCAACTAGTTGTTACCCTATGAGATATTCCATTATTTCAGGGGACAAATATTTTCGAGAAACTTAATCGTCGAAATATTTTTAAGAACGAATATTCAAATAAGAAATTTTAAATATATGTGCATTTATAAGTACTCATTTACATGAAGCTTATGTTTATCTAGAAGCAAAGTAGAAGTTAATGAAATGTAAAAGGATAAAAACTATTTTAAGGTTGACACCGTTAGCAGATAAGAAATTCTAGATTTCCTTAGAATTCAATATTAACCTAAAATTCTATCCTACACTTACGAAAGCTCTCGGATTAATTTGTAGAATATATAATGTGTATATATAATTTAAGTACAGGAAATATGCTTTTCATCGATCTGAGGCGGCTATGTTGTCCGTGATAATAGTAGCTGCTGGCTGGTAGATGTCGCTGCTGGGGTACTACTGCTGTATTTTTTCTTCCTATTTAAGAATCGGGAAGAAAAATCGGACTTCGTCGCCGGGATTCGATCCCGGGTTTCGAACGTTCGTAACCTAAGGCACTAACCACTGCGCTGCCGTCGTCCGTTCATAATTAGTGTCGAAATGGCGGTATTTGTGTTGTTGAGTGCCGCCACAGATCTTTGACGTGCAAAACACAAATCCCTCGAATTATTCTATCGTACGTCGTATTTAATGCACTGCTCCTTTGTATTTGATTCATAGATCCTTCGTTTCATAAATTTCACGTATCGTAACATCTTTGATTCTCGATCTGTAGAATTGTGGCGATGAACTCGTAAAAACAAGAAAAAGCATCTAGATCACTTGTACCGAAGGGGAAGAAACGGTCCTCAAAGTAGAAGATTGAAAATATGTTTGTAGTAATATCTTAACCGGAAGATAGGAAAAATACTAAAGTAATCAGAAGGCTGACGCTTCAGGTCCTACATAATGTCAAACGTGCATAAAAAATATCCAAATCGGAAGTACCATCAATCAACTGGATCGAGTACGAACTGACGATCGTCAGTCGAAACGTATGTATAACCTAATTACGTATGTTCGGTCGAAGAAGGAGCGGATCGTCCGAATGCACGACGAATACCGAGTATTCGATTGCTTCGCATGCAAAAAGTTCGGTATTCATTGAACGGCAGCGTTTCGAGATCAGGCCGGCTATACCTTTCTTACGTTTCTTTCGTTGGTTTCACCGTTGTTCACGGTATCCTCAATTAAACGCGCGACTTAACAACGCGACTTAACAACGTGACTTAACAGCGCGGTTCGTTGTTAATGCACGGCGTGTAACGCGCGTCAACATTCTCCGGCGTTTTCCCCGAGTTTTCCCTCGCCTTTCGTTCATGGCGAATCGTCGGCCGTTGCGACCAGCTTATTAATGAATAAATTATGTCATAACGGTCTGATCGGTACCCGTTGCGTAAATGGTAATAGATAGGGGGCTTTGTGAACACTCTCGGCGTGTTACGTGCCGCTCCACGGTGTGCGGTTATGTTAATTAGATACGGGAAACGCAGCGATAACACGACAGGCAATCCGTCCAGCAATTATATGTGGTTCTTAGTCGTTTTCTTTTCAGTGTTTTTGTAATTAATTTGTCTGAAAAAAGGTTATTAAACACGGAAGAGAATAAATCATATAGTTTGTATCCACAAATTGGTCTTCATTGTATCTCTTTAATTATGCAAAGACAGGTGTTAACGTGTAGTGGAACAAATAGTTCACTGATCCTCTCTAATATATAGAATGATTGCAAACAGTATTATCACATACCTTTATTTTCCAATGCAGTCATACCAGATTTTACATTTCATTTTCATAGTATCAAAGCTTTCTAGTCATATGAAAATATTATAGTACTAAATGATATTGTATGATTTTTTTAAATGTCAATTCGTTCTCCTTATTTAATAAGTTAATAGAGAGAGAGAGAGAAAGAGAGGGAGAGGAATCTTCCGTTCGAATGTATTCCTTCGTCGAATTAACTCCTTCTTTATATCGCGATACAAATTTCACATATCAGCCGGTGCTCGGACATTTTTAACGCGCAGCCCAGCGTAAAATCACGTAATTCGCGCGGCTTGTTAAGTAGAAGCGTCCGTACGCTACTTACTCGCCCTCTTGCACGCATACGTGTCCATGTTCACCCACCCAAATCTACTTGCCTACATTCGAGGCCGGCGCTGCGCGGCGAAGCACGAAGTGAAGCTTCGTAAGAAAAGTCTCTCTCGTCCTGTTCGCAATGCGCGATCCCGTTCTTAATTAACCATATTTCCAGCACGATGTACCGGTCGTGTGCAAGAGTAGTGAACCCCGATTTGACAAATGCACTCTGAAATGCGTGTTTCATCGTGTTGTGCCAGCATCGTGCTGCTTGATCACAATGCGCGTAAACGAGCACAGTTTAAGAAACGTAAAAGCAATGAATTTCATACGGCTAATAGAGTAGAGCGGCCGCGATCCTTTAATTAAATCCATTTACGAGCCGTACTAATCGAAGGCGGCCCTGACTCAATGTCGGAGCAACGAGTCGGTTATAATTCATATGTCAGATTCGCAGACGAAGCTACGCGTTGTAACACGCAAAGACGGATTTATACATTCGCCATTCAACAATAAATAAATAACGAATATTCGTCATTCATGGTGGGACCATATGCGTCGAATGTGACTTCTAGATCGAGTCTGGATTGATGCAGTAGCTCATATAGACGTGAAGAGGGTCAAGAGTAAGCTTGAATTCATGATAGAGTTAAGATCAGGTTACAATTTTTGTATTCCTACTAGTAGGTTTCGGAAGTTCGTACATGTGTTAAAAATTTAAACGATCAAGAACAAACATAGTATGTAAACATGTCCAAGTAAGTTGCTCGTTATAAGATTTAGAGTGTAAAACAATCTATTCATGTAGTATAGAAACATAAATTCGAATGAATATTAGCAGCCTACTTATGGAAGGAAAACAATACCAACCTAAATACTAATTGTCGTTCATCGAATGTTATTTATCGAATAAACGCTATATACGTACATACATATGCTACATGCTATTGCACTGATGAACAATTCTCCGAATCCAGTATGTATAAAATTGACTTTATACCAACTACTTGTTAGCCGTGATATCGAATTATTCGGTTTCTCGTGAACCAAATCTCGTTGACCTTAATTAGTTCTACTGTTTTAGTTTGATCTTGGTTCGAGTTAATTATTATTGTTATTATAGTTGTAAACGCGAGGTGAGTCTGACATTGATTGATTTGTGAGTAGATGATAGCTTTTTCGTGTTACACGGATTGAATTTAATCTAATTAAGGATCGTTTGTTTCTATTTAAAGTACAAACAAACTTGTTAAAATACGATGTTTTGTCAATAATATTTTTTCATTATAAAATACTCAGTTCCTTCGAAGAATTAAACGGGAATGTAAATTTAACATGTAATAACGAAATGTAATAACAAAAAATGAAATTACCCATCCATTATTGCTGTTAAACTTCGCGAAAACTATTAAAGGATTAAGCAACATGTATTTTCTTGCGGTGTACATGCGCAATTGCTCGATGTTACGATTTATCGTGCCACTCTGAAAACTGGCGCGAAACGAGTCGGCACGATCAACACATCGCGTAAAATAGTGTTCTCAAGTGAAATATGTATCCTCGGGTGATTGCGCCTCCGACAGTTTATTCTCGCTTCAATAATAACAGTGAAGCATAAAATAGCGATGCGATTTATGTCCATGCACGATGTACTTATAGATTTTCGAAATGGCCACGAAGAAACTTAACTTTTACGTGTAAATTTTTATTTCAATTTAATCTGAAAATAATTACCTTGAAATATACTTTTGCTTACTTATAATACTTAAAATATACTTTTTCGTAAAAGATGTCTTTCAAACCTTTCATGTTCGGCAAAATAACAAGGTGCATTTTATGGTCTTTGAATCTACAACATACCATTGAATCTTGATCAATCGAAAATCGAGAAACAAAGAAAGACCTCGTATTGCTGTTTGCACTTTGCTCGTTCACATCGTAATATATCGTATGATATTATCCTGAGTCTTCGTGACAACAATATTTGATGGTCAATCACTCGACAACATTTAATTATGTTTTACCATTTCCACATCGGCTAATCGACAAAAACGATCGGTTCACTTAATCTTTGGACAAGTATTCTTGAGCCTGCGCTGGCCGTTTTGATTCTTTCACATTTCTAAATCTTTCGGATTGCTGTCGTTAAATCTACAGAGTGATTAAATTGGAAAGTGCGAAACTTTGACCATTTAAACCGAGTCGAAAGGCTCGAAGAGAAAGTCGTGTGTTGAATAAATATTTCAATTGGTCAAGTCGCTTGGAAATTAACGCAAATGATGCATTTTAATCTTCCGGAAGAGCGAAGCAGTGCGGATGTAACGCGTGTTCTGGCCGAACTATGGATGATTAATGAGCGTATCTTTCAGGCGTTTATTAGGAAATCGATAAAATTGCACGAAACAATTTACGCGGTGATTCACGGAATTCAACGCTTTACCACGTTGCTTAACGACCATTTATTGCAATGCGATTTTTTATGTGACTCCCGATCGTTTAAACATCGCGATCATGTTGGGTAATTAACTGTTTATCATCTGTAAATTGATTTAAAACGCTCGCGGAAAAATTGTTAATTATTTGGACTGCCGGTGGCTGGATCGAACGTGAAGTTTTTCAATCGAGATTAACCAGATACGGTTCACGGGGCGAAATAAATTATTCAAGTATGTAGTTCGACATTTACCTGCTTAGCAAATCCTATTAAACCTTTTTCTCAGCGATACGTGAAGCATCGACTGGCTTTTGTTGTCTGGAAATGGAACGGTTGCGCAAAGAGAAAGGCGCCGCACGATGCCTCCTTGAATAAAGGAAAAGAAACTACTCTGTCTAATCTTTTATACAGGCTCTGCTGGCCGGTTAACTGCCTTTGGAATTATTTTAGACAGTCGTGCTCGTTCGCAATTGGAAATTAAAACGTTCGATGTTTTTCGAACGATAACGAAATGTTCATTGTGCGAAAATTCTCCTACTCCTTATTTACTCTGATTAGAATTTTAATCGTGGATTGTGTGATGACGAATCTTTGTATGGGTAATAGTAGCATGATATACTCTTTGCTTAGTATGACACGCGATTAAAATATTCGATTAAAAACATTTTTTAGAAATTTTAAGTATAGAAGATAGTAATCTTGCGAAACAACTATGGATTACTAAACCAAGGTTCAAGACGAAACATATTACGATGCAAAAATTTTAAAGTTAAAGATGTAATAGATTCGTCACGATAAAGTATTGAGATATTAGGAGTTATACGTATCTTATATGTGGAATACAAAGAAATTCGACGCAAATAAGAGGTCTCTATCCTCTCCTCGCCACTTTCACCCTGTCAACGTTTCAATCGATACATATATTACGCAAGCCACAGCACGAAGAACCGTAACTCATAACATTCTTCGCTACGTAGCGCTCGAAATAGTTGAACGACTTCGTTGTTCGTCGTTTTGAATGTCGTTTTGAATGAGGCAGAAGAACAGTCCAAGAAAATAATGGATCAAAATATCCCCTCCTCCTACTCGCTGTACGGTTTAGAAAAGAATTAAGAAGAACAAACGAGCAACAAACGAGCAACACGAATGTACACAAGTTCGCGGGATAGAAAAAAGAATATAAAAATAGTAGCGCTATAGAAGAACTAAGATAGACACCGTACGAACAAATAGAAAAAAAATGAGAGAAGAGCGATTGAAGGAACCATAAAGGCAAGGAAGAAGAATAAATTATAGAAAGAAGAAAACGAAGACGGACGATCATGGTGCAATAAAAAAGATCGAGAGAGACTCCATGACGATACTGTAGAATAGTGAGACAAGAAACAAGGTAAGGGAAAGGAAAAAATAAGGCAGCAAGAAAGAGCTAGAGAGAAGCTCGAGAAGAGGAAGAGAGAAAGGAGATTGGAGATTGTCCTTCTCCCGCGTGGAGAACGGCCTGACACCTCCAAGGTCGGCCACTTCGGGTTTTCCAAATCGCGGTCCCACATGACGAGACCGACTTCCTAACTCTGTCTCTCTTCCTCCCATCGAAAGTACCATCTAACGTGAACGAGATAGAATGTCTCTGTATACTGAGAACAGGGTGCAAGAAAAAAACAGAAGAAGGAGGAAACGAGCGAGTGCGTGCGTGCCAACGTAACCGAACAAAAAGAAAAAAACGCGCATGTTTGATGTACAGGGTGAGTCAAAAAGAGTGACTAGCTCACCTGAGATTGCGATTTACGCATGCACTTTTTTACCGTGAATATGGAAGCCCGTGACGTTACGATGGCACGGGTTAGCGATCTTGTAGCACGCGAGAATCGAGACAGATGCACGCTCAACTGGCGTGGATTGATGGGAACATAAAATTGAAGCCGCTCGTCAACGTGCATTTTAATGGGTAATACGACGCGTTGTGACGGACACTAATACAAATATTAAATGAAAAATGCGATAGTTCTGAATCAACGGAATATGTAATGTTTCCGTGACTCTGATCATATCGGGGTTGAGTGACGAATGTGAACTTAGTCATCGTGTTTTATGGGTGTTAATATTAATGTTTAACAAGGGATCAGAGTTGGGTGGCGAGCGTTTTATCTCGACACGGTATCATGGTTAGATAGACGAGTGTCGTGTGGTAAAAAATTCAATTCGATTTCATGGAAATTCAATTTTTCTTTGGGGTGATTTGGGTAAAGTTGATCACTTGATGATTTCAATTGCTGAATTAAAATTAGTGGACGAATTAAAATTTTAAGACAGCAACAAGACAAAATTTTGACTTAAACTACGAAAGTCGAAACAGTCCCTCTGCTTTAAAGTTTTTCGATTTGTAGAAACACGGTACAACCAAACTACGGAAGATTAATATCGCTCTCCAGTAGAAATACGTCACGAATAACATACTACTCGCCGAACTGAAAAAAAGGAAAGATCGTTGACTAGAAACAGTAGTCATTTTTCGAATACCGGAACACCCATGGACTATTCTTTCTTTTTTCCTGATTAAGAATCAATAATCTTTTAGTAAACGCGCTCGTTTGATGTGTATCGATCGTATCGATCGTTATACGTTCGATTCCCCGGGTTTTTTCTACCGCGGACGTGTGTGATCGGCATTCTTCCGTGTAGTTAATTTAAAAGCAGAGCAAGGTTTTATCTTATCGTAAACAACGATTTGTGCTCCTATATCCGGAACTCGACGGGCATCGAAGCAACTCGTTTAATATGTATACACATTATTATGTATACACATCTTTTTCTTTCGCTCTCGAGTCTTGCTTCCTTTTTTTCTATTGGAGTTATGATCTCCTTCGAACAGCAGAAGACAGAAGGATAGATAAAGAAGGTAAGAAACGAAGAAAAAGAGAACAAAGCAAAGTCGATCAGGCGGAACAATTTTCAAGAATTATATTTATATTTGTTCGACTGGAAAAAAACCGCGTATCACGTTGGGGAATGCATAAAAAGTCGTAGATTGTATCGGCGTCGTGGCTCGTGATTCTTTAACAATAGATATACGACTCATGACTTCATGAGACGGTTTTTCCCGATACAAATCTTTATTCACTGATTTTCTTATTTAACGATCGTTACGATCGATACGTATCGCAAACTTAGTCGCGATTTACAGTCGATCACGATCGACCAACTACGCGATACAAACTACTGCTCCATTTAAGAAAATTAATGGTCGTATTCGTTTATTTATATACGCGCGCGGTGAACAAGATTGCCGGACGATGTTTAAGTAGCTATTGTTTCATACGATTGGGTGAAAATGAGACAATTTATAGATAATGAACGAAGACTGCATCGTGGAAAATCGCAAAATCTCGTGAAATTGCACATAGTAGATCGAGTGGATACTGGGTTTAGGTAAGTTATCGTTGATTGTAAAATTGTATCTTATTTGTTTAAAGATGGTACATTCATCTCGTATTAATCTGTAAGAGCTAATTAGGGAAAGTAAATTTGAATGAATGTTTTCCTCATTTGACACCTTGCTAAGAAAGACATAAAATCTTCGTGTTTTTAGATTTAGTGTTTTTCAATTACAATAAAAAAGTATATGCTAAAAGCTCTTTCGTGAATACCCACGCAGTTACGGATACCTTCAAATCTAAATTTCAAATATCTTAAAACATAAATTTACGAACAATACTTCCTCAATAAAATACGATACACTATGATGCCATTACAATATACACATAACATTATGCTGGCAAAAATCCATACCATCTATGCGGAAACTTGAATCGTCAGAACGATCCTGCACATTCAATTATCAAAACACAGCAATTTCGACCCGTTACATTATTCTCACGATTGTTAATTCGAGTGGTGACGTTCCTCGGCCCCCTTTCCTCTGATTTGTGGCATTCCTTGGCGATCGGTTCGATTGCTGAACGACCGAAGAAGTAGAAAGAAAGGCCCGCGGCGCGGCAGATGAATACGGTCTGGATCGGAGGCCCCCGCACCGCATCGGTAGAATTGAATCGTTGGATTATGCGGAACGCGAGCTTTTCGCGCCTTTGTTGGACCGCTGTATGCATCCTCGACGCTGGATCGTAATGTATGCACCGTGATCGCGGCGTTGCACACGTGTAACGCGCGGGACCCACTCGCAACAATGGCGATGCGTGGGCGGCTAAGTGTTATTAATAGCGAACACTGCCAATATCTCGGCTACAAGCGATGCGGCGCAACGGTGCGCAATAATGAGGCAATTATTAACGAGACTCGATTATGCGGTCGAGGTAGCGTGCGCAGAACCGCGTTTTAGCGGCAGAAAGCTTACCTTCAAGCTGATTCGCGTAAAGTAATAGCGGCACTGGTGCCGTTTAGTCTGTTCACGCGTCTTTCACCAAGATTTATCTCCCACCTTGTATCTTGTCCTTTCTCATTTCTTTCGAACGACGAATGCAGAAAATAAAGTTTCCAGGAAAGTAACAGAGTTGATGAAATTGATTGACGGTAGGCGCTAAATTTTCCAGAAAAGTAGAAGATTGAGTACAGAGAAAAAAGATTTATTTTCCTATTAAGAGAAAGTGTAATGCAAATTTTCTAGAAAGGTAGAAATCTATATATAATGTTTGACAAATTCAATGGAAAAAGTTTTCTATTTTGCCGAGATAAGATTTTAATATATTGGCTTCTTAGGTTTTTCTCTTCCTTCCTCTCTTTCTCTCTTTCTCTCCATGACAATGTACACTTATTGTCTCAAATATGCTCGAGTTATCCGGATCGAGGTACTCGATCATCTTGAGTAGCTTATAAATTATGTTGCTCTGTTTTTTGTGAGATTTTACGATCATTCAAGAGGTGTGTTTTTCTACTTTTGGTTTTAAATGCAAACTGGCTGGAGAGTGCGTTATTGTGCATCTTACATACCGTTTCTCGAATATGGTTTCAAATATGTTTCAGTTTCGAACGTTCCTATAAAATCTTGTAACACATAGCGTGGTTGCACTCTCCTCGTTATACCGTCTTCAACCATATTGAAGAGAAACATGTTTCGTTGGAAAGGATTTAAGTGCCTTTAAAATCTTACAGTTTTCTATTATTCTTCGTAAGACGTTTCTTGTTAAAATCATAAAATTCGCATGTACAGTAATTTCTTTTTAACTTGCAAAGTATTAATTAAATGTAAAAGATAACAGTTAAAATTGTATTCGATATGTAAACGGAAGAAGCGTATCATTTCTTGAGCTTTGAAGTTTAGGCAGCATCCTGTTTCTTGAGAAAATATATACCTAATTCCGGTGGGCGATAGGCAGTTCGTTTGCTTAAATTCTAATGCCAGGTATTCTCCATTCGGATAATTTATTTTTGTAGGTAGTATACGGTGCAGTAAATGTTTGAGTTTTCTTAAACTTGTAATGTCTTATGACTCATTGTTTCGATGTGTAGTACATATGTGCATGTGGAAATGTTATTTTCGGACGTGCATGCGGCGATCTTTCCTATCCACGCATCAAAGTCTCCGCAAGCCAAGTATCACTACAATCTCAGGCAATCTTAATATTACTGTACTATCGTTTCAAACAACTAAAGCTTAAATTTGAACGGACGAAATAATTTCCATTAAAATAATACAACTTATTTAACGTAGGTAAACTTTTAAAATATCATTTATAATTCTCCAATATTCAAACATAAATGAAAATATCTATTCTATTTCTTCAAAACTTCCTTTTAATTACAGCACTGTGGTAAATCACGCGTAACAACGATAGAAACGCAAAATCATCATACAAACGAGGCATATTATCGTTTTTCCATGGCAAAAACACGAGAGGATCGTTTGCGATATCGGGTTGAGCCGGTACGAACACCTGGATGTTCGTACTGGCAACAGGTCAAATTTATAACGTCCACGTAGCCGTTCTAAGACAAGGGCCTTGCGAAGATCCGACGAGCTCTATAAAACGCTTAATAACGCGGCCTTAAGGGCTGCTCATGGCGGACAAAGCCAGACCTGCCGTAACTTGTTCATGGTGATGCACCGACGACATTACGAAGCTGCGTTATGCCCCCATTATGCGGTATTATGTTACTATTTACGCTATTACAACTCCCTATTTATTTGTCTTCTCTCACCGACCACGTTTCCCGCTTCATCTTCTTCCCGATTCCGCTATTTTTCGACGTACTGCGCCGCCTAACTTGTATTTACAAATTACGGGTCAGGGTGCCCTTCTAACGGGATCAAATTTGTAAAATAAAAAAGATTCTTCCTGAAACGCGGACAACTTGAGTACTTTGAAATATTCGATCGTTGTTTTATAACCTTTTTTAAACTATATACTATATGTTTATAATATATATGATATGATCTAAAAAATCAAGCAGTGAAACTTTATGAATTGAAAGATGCGCAGAACATTAAATATTAAAAATGTTATGTCTTTAGATAAGAAGTAAAACGACGTGAGATATAACATTGTTCAACAAAACGAATTCACGTTATCTGTGAAATAGCTCTGAAACTGAAGAACATCTCGAATATCTTCTTTAATAATGTATACGACCGGTATCCATATAAAATTATTTCTTTCAAGTGACGTTTATATCTACTCTCTAAGATATTATTATGCCTTATCTAACGGTTTATTTTATTACCCCTACGCTATTGTTTATATTATAAATTACAAATATCTCAATAATGTATTTTACATATCGACAAGAATTTCTATCCCACTATCTTGATCGCCTTGAAATTGTATGATCTTTTTACTATTTTGTTCTACGCAGCGAAGTAGCATTGTAATGAAGTCTCGCCGGTAAACTCGACAAAAGACAAGCGTGAGAATAAGGAACTGCGATAGGCTCACAGTTACGTTTGATCATTTGATGTCTGCGACTACGTCGTTTAACTATTCGAATGCAGAGAATTTGAAAGGGTTTACGATTTTTAGCGCGAATATCGCCTTGTTATTCCGCATTTTTCAATCACCAGGCGGGTATCTCGTTTTGTATTGTTACACAACTTTGTCGATGTGATCCTTGTTCTGATACATGGAACACGTGAAATCTAAATTTGAGTTTTCGGTATCATTATCCTGTTTCAATGGATTCAGTATCGAATCTTAAATTAATTATGCACTTATCAAGTTAACTAATAACATTCGTCTGATAAACTGACTTTAAATTATTCAATTTTCTCACTGTCTCATCCCAAAATTTTACTCATTTTAGAACTCATAAAATTAGCCTTACTTTGACAAAAGAAGAATTCTTTTATATAAATTATGAAGTCGTCCGTTAAGAATTGCCTGTACTAAAATCGTCTATATTCCGAAGCTCGAAAGAACATTGGTAGCCACCAGATGTGTAGGTGTGGATTCCTTCTTGAGCGAAGAAAGATGCAGGAATAAGAAGACCCGTTCTCGCGACCGTGTTTAGTCAACATTATTACCATTCGGAATCTTTAGTTAGTTTACCGTGGCGGTATTCCATATAGCAATGCCACGAAGGTGCAACGCTACGATGCGATGGTTCGCGCGGCATACTCGCATTATATGCGCACAAGTTATGCACATTATCATTATGCGCCAGTTCGAGCATAATTTCACCTCTCAAGAGGTTCGTATATACGCACCAACTCCGTACAAGTTACTTAGGAACTCTGATTTCAGTTTTTGTTTCCTGGCCGTTTCTTCCCTCTAGCCCTCTTTCACCTGTTTCTCTTTATTCCTGTTTTATGTGTGTCGACCGGCTTGTTTCGCCGTGTCTTTCCTTTGTACCCCATTTTTCTCGTCTACTCTCTTATTGCTCTTATTTATCGTATCTGTTGTACATACGGGACGATCTTTACTCATTTTGGTTCCTACAAACAACTTTTAAGAAGAAATGAGACAAAGTTTTGTGAATGATAACCATATCTGTATTAGTGTAACAGAATTAATATTATATTAGTTTTTTACGAGTATTATAACAAAATTTGAAGCTAATTTAGTTGAGAAAAAGATAATTTTTTTTATTTCTAGGAAATAACATTAGAACAGTTAAACATAGTTGGATTATATGGTTGAATTATAAATAAGCCACTCGTGTGTTATGTTTTTTTTATTTTAGATTAATTTTATTAAGCCAGACATCCTATTGATGTGATCTAGTTAGCGGTTCGATAAGAGTATCGTGAACACCAGTTTTAGGAATCCACAATTAAAAAGTGTCGAAGGTTTTGCAGTGAGATCACCGAGGTTCGTACGTTATAGATTGTGGTGAATCGATAATCGAGACGTATCGAAGGTTTCGATCATAATTGAGTTCGTACGGTATGCTGGGGGCAGTTGAAAATAATTAAGATAACATCTATGTGATTCTCATAAAGCTCTTGCCAGAGAAAAGAACTTTTTTGTCCTTGTAATCGAGGAAGAGAAAAGGGATAGCTGTGAAGAATAAAAGACAAATACGCGTATCTTTTTTTTTTGGTGTCAAAGTATTCTAGTCCTTTTAGAAAAGCCTGGAAAGGTGAGCAAGAGCATTGTAGAAGTTAACATGAAAATTGAAATAAACTTGGAATATTAATAGTTATTTATTGCAAATTCGAAGGAACATGAATGAAAAATTTATGTAAAAACCTATGCAAATCCAACTTCAAAGAATTTTAAATTTATTCTTCGCTATCGTTCATAACTTTGAGTCATGTTTTGTGGCATAAATTATGCGCTTAAGTTCAAGGTAGATATTACTGGTGATACTCAAATAGATAAGGATTCATTGTAAAAATTAACAATCACATCGTCTGTAGTATAGAATCTAGGAATAAGTATCGCTTCTAAGAAAAGATGCAACTGAAGTAGAAAAAATATTTCTCGGAAACAGAAAATAAACGTACTTATGTATGTATATATGTAAATCGATGACTTAACAGGTTCGAGAAATATTGTTGTTTAAAATATCCATAAACTACAAAATGCTTATCGAAACTCAATGTAGAAATTCAATGATTCAGTGCAATAAAAATACCACCGTATAAATTAATTGTAAAAGAGACGAAGAAGAAGAGACGAAGAGAAGAAATTCTAAAATTAATCGAGAGAAATGTATGTGGGAATTATCGTTTTTCAGTTCCTTACTTAAGTCGGGGACCAGGCTGTTCATAGGCGCGAAAAATTGTGCTCCTCCTCCTATGAGAAATGGGAGGTAGGATGATCGTGAGGGACGATGATCTTAGATAATACGCAACTGTCATGGATGGTACACGAGTTTCAGAGCGACGGTCGTTCACGTCCGTTTCAGGTACTCAATCGCCCGCGTAGTCACGTGAGATTTCTAAGACAATATTCAGTTTTCAAGGAGTGTTTTCGTCATTCAGCAATTCAGAAAAACATTGGCATTCACGATGTTGGTCAACCTTTTATGATAAATAATAATTCAATTCTAAAAATTCTAGTGAGTCTTAGAGTGATTTGTGGTTCAGTGATTTCTATAACGTGACAAATTAAAACAATGCAAACCTTCATTAAATTTTTTGTATAATAAAATTGAATTCACTTAATATGCTTCGTTCAACGATTATTTCAGTGATGTGAAATTGGAAAAAAGTATGTTCTTCGATTATCTTATAGTTACGAGTGCTTCTGATTGATAGAAAATTAAAAGATATTTATATGACAGTGTGTATAATTTATAAGAAATTACGAATCCGTGTTTTTTGAAGTGGATTCTCAATGTCGATGATTTAATAACATCTCTTTCGATGCTGCGAGAACTTTTAAGAAACTGACTACGTGATTTAATATTATTATTTAAATTTACGATCGATTTTCAAGGCTAAAATAATTGAATCTCGCATGGAACATTATTTCTTGATTCTCGTTGTGTCTACAGATAATCGATTTGATTCAAAGACATAATTCATTCCATCGGTTACGTGACTTCAGAAAAATATCTTTGTAATCGACGATTCCTATTTACATCGTTTTCTATCATTTCTTCGTAGCAAGATTTACACCAGCTTCTTTGACGTTCGTTTTATTTTCCATTAATTATCTGATTACTAACATCACATTTCATACACGTCAGTACTTGGAGCTTCAGTGAAAAGCATACTCTGAAATTATTTTTAAAATTTCTCAAGTAGTTTGACAATGTTCTAAAGATTCGTGAGGATAGTGTTGTTCGTGCCATTTAATAAGTTTACTCAAACAATTGCAATTGGTTAATTCTGTCCACTAGTTTAATATCCATTGCATAATTGTTTTTATATTAAAATGCTACATTGTTTTTCATTAATGTTTTTCCTTTACTTTCAAAGTTTAGGTAGAAATGGTCAATTCTCCCGATTATCAGAAAAGAGAAGTCTCGATAACCCGAATCAAAAGCACAGTACGAAGATTACGATTTAACTTATTAATTTTGGCTTCTCGTTAAATCTAATTCCCCAGCTGATTGAAACCGCAGAGCAAGTCGGTTTCCGTTATCGATTTCTCAAAGAACAAACATCAATTAAATCCTTTAATTCCGACTATTCAGTTTTCTATTTACCTAATTCCACGTAATTCATCACTGCCCTGTAAGTAAACTCCTGATAATCGCGTTACATAATAGAATACGCATAATTGCTCTGAAGAAAGAAGATTAATCGATCGTTCTTCTACTTTTTTCTTCATTTTGCATCAAGTATTATACAATTATCTGTGCTGTCGTCGTGATTGTCGTCAACGTGTTGCCATGCAATTACAAACAATATACTCGCAGATTAAACGTTCCAAATGAAAAACTACTTCTCTACCGTTATTCGATGGGCTATCGTTTCAGGAACAAAAACAAAGCAAAGGTTAATTGAGACTGGACCTTCTTTTCTACATTGTCGATCGACCAAACGGTGTCGAATGAGATTCGATTGGCTTCGTTAAGTTGGCCCCGATGAGTTCTATGCTCGCGGCTCGTTCCACGTCGCCTCGGATGGTAATTATCTGAACGAGAAGTATGCGGATCGGCGCAGAATGTCATGACAGGTAACGGTATAATCTTGTGACATTCGAGCGTATTAATATTGCCGCGCGTTTCGTTCGTTCATGGAAGTGTATCGAACTGGATTCCTGAATACGAAATCGTCTCTCTGCCGTTTCCACGTGGAGGGTGGTTACCATTTAAAAAGAAACACGCGAAGGAAGCTGAAAGCAATTTCGATCGACTCGTCCATTACCGAGTACCTATCACATTTTTGACCGTAGTTCGTAAATTTCTTTCAAAAGAAAATTCTTCCAAAATTAAAAAATATACTTTTTACAAATATACTTTTTTATACAAAAGTATTTTTAACATGATTGTCCTTGGTTTTCATTGATAAGGAAACATATTTAGATATATGTATTTATTTTCATTATAAAACATTAATTATAATTATCATATGTACATACACGTTGCAAATTTATTTATTTCTTGGATTTAGTGATCAACCCTTTTGCAATAAGTTACGTCGTTCATTGATTCGATCCATATCCGCAGAAATAATACTTCCAATTGACAAAGTGCCAGGCAACGATCTGAAAATGACATTTCCGGAGTTATGTTCAATTATGTGATGCAGTCGAAGTATGATTTACGCATACATCAGGGTAGCTGACATCAGTTATCCGTGTGTAACGTAACTGGAATTAATTACGCAGAACACCGGCAAACGACACATACATGGCTGAATTGGCGAGAATAGACGATTACGATCGACTCGTGTGTTGTCACAGCAACGATAATTCGCAAGGGAAATCCCTGGCATAAATATTCTCGAACAATAAAACGATCGCAATCGAGACCCTGTCTCTGCAACTGTATTACGACAAAAAGTTACGATCACCAATTTTTTGCTCGTTCGTAACCTTGTACAGTGGCTTCCTATCGAATGAGTATAATCGAGACAACCATAATGGTCTAGACGATTTTTATGATTTTAACGCTTTAGTTCCTTTAATCGAATACTACTTCTTTATTTAACATTTGGAAGTGAAATATAAACTAGATTTATAAATACTCGTCACATAAAAATTGGATTCCAAACTCTTTGGACATGAAAAATTGTTGACCTAAAATTTTTAATTGGAATTATATGCATCCTGCATAAATACTAATACCAATTGACCCATAAGAAACATTCGGTGCCATAAAATCGCGCGAAGATAAAATATAATAAGCCTATCATTGATGGAACATAAAGTTAACAAATGAATAGTTCACAATCCGATTTGTCGAAAAATTAAAAATCGAAAACCCGGCAATCGTTTTATAATTATAACTTAAAAGTATAAGGCTCGAATGGATTAAACAAATCCAGCCTATTAGTGGCTGAAGGATTAAATTATGCGAATAATGGTCATTTGCTTATTTATATCCAAGCTTGCCTCATTGAGACTGCTTCTTTAGGAAAGAAAAAGATGCGCGAAGTTGGTTTTCCTTTGTGCTTGACTCAAGGCAAGTAGCCAGATGAGAGGTATAATTGTTTAGAACTTCACTTGACTGGTTGTTTAAAGATAAAGTGACGGCGGGGAGTTTGCAACTGATGCGCGTGAATGAGCGAATGAATGAACTCGATGAAAACAACGTGAGAAGTTCTCGCGATGGAATTCTTATGGTTCCCCTCGTCCATTTTTTGTTGTTTCGCACATGACATTGAAATTATTTGCACTGGTTTAAATAAAAAATAGAACAGTTTTTATATTCAGCAGATATTTATAATAGAAAGACTTTACTTAAACGAAAATGTTGAACTAGCTATGAAACAACATCGTCATCACTTCATACTCAAGAAGACAATTTGCCAGTAATTTATACTTTTACGTCAGTATATAAAAAATAAGATTATTGCAAAATCAATAGATACTTTATACCAAGTAATACATATTATAATAACCCGAGTGTAAGATAAATCAGAACATCCTTATCTTGGGAATATAATACGACGATAATTATATACTACGTATAATATTTTGTTTCAATTAAATATTTCACAAAAAGGTCGATATACGATATTTAAATTTCTTCATTCACAAGATATTTTACCATCAATATTTTTAAACAGCTTGTGGATATTCTTTATCTTCACGTTTTACCACACCTTAAAACTTCATGAATACAGATCTACTTTTATGGAGTCATCCATTCTCGGATATAAGTATTATCCTTCCTTTCTTCTGTCCATCACTGTATAACACAGTGGATACGCAGACTGACAACAACCGTCAATGCCAACTACGAACGACTAAACGATTAATGAAAGATTAATGTACGCGCGTCTCGCAAGAAACAATTAGAATTTCAATGAAAACGACTACAAATGTACCTGGAGAAAAAAACACGTGCATAATAACAAGCACCAAAAATATCGTTAGATCGTTATCTATTATATAACAGATATCAAAAGAAATTGCTTTGATTCCTTTGAAAAAACGTATTTGAGAAAACGGTCCAATTCGTACAATTGATTGTCAGACTAATTAAGCCACCGTATCGACCGAATAAAAGTAGGAAAAAGATTTATTGGAGCTAGGTAAGGCACAATTTCGTCGTGGCCGTCGAAAAATCACGGTAAAAAGAAGTTGAAAAAGAATTATTGTTAAAGCTGACGTCATTCTCCTTTCTAATTTCGTTACGTCACGATGGATTAGAGATCATCCAAGGCGTATGATCCTATGAACCGTAAAATTATTGTCCTTGAACCTGGCTGTTGTTCTCTTGCCGGGTCAAGAACCCCTCCTGAACCCTATCTTGCAATTTTAGATATAATTCGGTCTCCGTTTAAAGTACATGAATTACATTGGTAGGTGAAAATAAAATGAAATATTGTATAGTGTTATATCTTAAATACAAGTCTTGACGAAAAACTTGCAATAAAAGTGAATGACTGATCACGAGATATGGATTTCCGGTCAAAATAAATTCGCCGCCAGATGATGAACACAAATCCAAATGCTCACACGGAAATCAATTAAACGCCGCGCCGAGAGAGTTTAACGGAATTCGACAAGAGACTTTCTTCGATGAACGCTATCGAAGGTTAAGATTTTTTAACTGAGGGTATTATCTATCACGCGCAAATGTCATTTGGCTCAGACGTTGTTCGTTATGAAATCCCAACTGTGATAATTCCTTAGTTATCATAAAACGTTGGTAACTGGTATCCTCTAGAAACTGTTTCTTCGAAGGTGCATATCACCGTGAAACCGATAATTTCTTATCGATTTTCTTCACATTCGACACTGGACTTTGATATTTGCATTTTATCTACGTTTATCTTAGAGCTGGACTGGAAGTTTCCATATAAACAGCTGTTTAAGGGTAAAATTTAGGGTGTCGTATGTAACATTTTTTTAATTTATCTATTAACGACATAATGTGTCTTTTGTTTAACGTTTTGTTATTTCAATTGTGTAACAGATGAATACAAACTTCTAACTGACAATAAGAAGATTGATTATTTCGCAATGATTGCAAAACGCCAGAAATTTCAGGCTTTCTATTAAATTAATGATTCAGTGCGAATCAATGAGTCACTACCGTCTTATCAGAGTTGTCACGAGTTATAAATATAAACGAATCACGAAAAAGTGTCGAAAAATTGTATCGCTTATGTAATATGAAACATAGATTCGATACAAGTATAACGAAGTCGTAACTTTAAGTTGGGCTAGAAAAATCGTCTTTCTATCACGACGCAATAGAAAAGCATCGTGATATATGAAAATAACATTTTCCCTCTAGAATTACTAGATATATTTTATTACAAAAAGAATAAAAATTGGATTTATAAACGTATTTAACAAGAACAGTATCAATTTCAAATCATTACGTTTTCAGATATTATCAGAAGCAAAAAAATGACAAGTAATATATTCTCTGTTCTTTTTGCCCAATTATATCAAACGCTTCAACCATCCCAATTAATATCCCCAATGAGTTCCGCAAAAAGCACAGCTACGAGTCGATTCATGGCCAAGCACGAGCCATTAAAATGACATTTTATCGTGGCTCTTCGCGGAGATACTCGTTTGTCGTGCAAAAAGTAGCCTTTTAAGCAAAATTAATTACGACGAGAAAACCGTACATCGATCTGTCGAGCTCTTAAATCGCGGCTCGAAGCTGGTTTTTTTGGACAGAACGATCGAACTAAGAGGTGTTGATTTCTCGAAAATGATGTGATCGGATCCGTAACTCGGCTAGAATTCCGCGTTTAATGCACGAAAGGAAAGATCGCAGTTGCACCATTGGCCAGTGACGTCAATGACTGGTCCCTAAGAAAGGCCAAGGAGATAGCAGGAAAGTGAGGAAATCTTAAAAACTCTTCATTACGGAGAAGATTTTGTGGTACCTAACCTCCTATCACGTAAAAACGAGACTTTCGTTCGAACGGGTATATGCCGCAACCCATGTTGTCAGTTGATTAAGCAGTTCAAACGATACCGTCTGTTTTTATGTCTTTTGACTTAAACTTCTTAATTATAACGAACTTATATCGTGTGCAAAAAGTATCGGTGGATTTCCAGGAAGCGTGGATTGATCAGTAATTAACCGATGATCGTGTAACTATTTAAAATCTGTTAAATAACATTGGATTTGATTTTCTTAAACAAGATGTTATAAAAAAGGAGTTGAAGTGCCAAACATCAGTCATTCGTCTAAGATACTCTTAATTATAAACCTGTTCTAATCTACATCGCAAAAGTAAAACTCAACGACAACATTTAAAATTTCATTTCAACAAGTTGATCAGTTTCCGGAATACCAATCCCTCCGTGTCCTGTTTGTGCGGCAGAGGGGTTAAAGCAACCCATTCTTTTGCGCAGGCGATTCAGGAAAGCTCGGCCGAGGATTCCATAGTCCATAGATCCCATCAGCATAGATAAACATTCTCTTTCTTGCCGGGACCTTTCGCGGGAGGCTAGAGAGAAGTCGAGAAATACGCGGTTCTCTTTTGTGGCTCGGCCTTCCCGTATCTCTTCTCCTAGAGTTCTCCTCTCTTTCTTCCTTCTACTCTTCCCTATCCTTGTTTCTCTAGCCATGACGGTATACGCGATGTTACACGGTTCCAGATGGAGAAGGGATGGTATTGTGTCTCTACGTTGGTATATACACTGTAAGCGTGCAAATCCGCGGCCTCGTGTATGAGTATAATCGTTTATTTCGCGTCGACCTTTGCGGGGCACTACGTCAAAATGTCAGACGCGACCCCGCCTGAGCGTAGGGAAGATGCACTGGGAACGTTGTAATGGGCTTACAAAGCGTAACAAACTGATGCGAGGTCAAACACACGACGGGCAATAAACACACGGAAAGATAAATGGGCCCTTAAGGTGCACAGGCATACCACGTCGGGGAAAGTGTTTCGTTTCGTTTCGGCCCAAACCACTAGGACTTCCTTTACTCGCCCACTTTTACCTTTATTTTTTATCTTTCTTTCGACCCTAGACTCGAGATAATAGCGAGTCGTTAACGATTATTTACAAGGAAACCGAGGCAGATATTTATTATTACAGCGAGGATCGCGAGACCAGATAGCAAAGCCGCGCTATTTTCACGCCACAATATCCTGCGACTGATCCTATCGAATCCTTTGATCCCGTGAACTCGTGCTCGGTGGACCGACCGGATGAAGTTTTAATTACCGCGTACTCTTCCTTTTACCGATGGTGAAGAGGAATTTTTATTGTATATTTCGCTGAATTAATGACGCTGTAATACGTAGCGTACATAATTATAAATAATTAAAAAGTATTTATAAAATATACCAAGAGTCTCATGTTATTTATGAAAATGATTTTTCCAGCACTCGCTAGTAGGTTAATTTAACGTTATTGTGCATTCTGCATCTATAACGCTCGTTTTTATAGCAAGATACATTGAATTTAATCTCATACAACTTCATGTAACTTAGAAGCTATTCATATGTCTAGATTTCTTAAAATTTTGTTTCATTTGTTCTCATTTTACTGTATTTCAGTAATATATTCTTCGGTACGCTTTCAAGTCTAATTTTACTCGCTTATCACTGTACTAGTAGTACTATACCTTCATACTGATACCAAACAGTCTATGTATATATAGCAATTATTGATTCTTAATTCCCAGATCAAAATGAAACAATAGTCGACTATAATTTCTTGTATAATAAAATTATGTGTAATAAAATTCCGATTACGCTTACATAGTGTAAAATTTCTATTTATCAATTTTCTCAAAGCAGTATGAAAATTTCCAGTGAAAGACGAGAGATAAAGTGCTTGTGAGCGCAATTACACGTTCATATCGAAATGATCATGACGTTAACGTTCGAATTAGACAGTTGACAGAACGATATCGCGACGTCGGTCGGTTCGCAAGTTTCAGAGATGAGTAGGAAGATCGCCTTAAGCCATAAGTGACTTACGAAGCGTAACAAACTGACACGAGTTTAAGCACGGGACGGGCAATAAACACGCGGAAAGATAAATGGACCCTTGGTCCGTCGTTGTACTCTCGAAGAAAGTGTAGCATTTCGACTA
Source organism: Bombus pyrosoma (assembly GCF_014825855.1). NCBI lineage: Eukaryota > Metazoa > Arthropoda > Insecta > Hymenoptera > Apidae > Bombus > Bombus pyrosoma. Next base: position 1,987,808 of record NC_057771.1, on the reverse strand, counting down.
GATTTTTTTTTCACTTGTAATAAAAAGAAATAAATCGCGAGTCGTCGGGGGTGGAAAGTAAAAACATTATAATCTCGGTTGAATTTCTGTGCAGTTCGTTTTCTCCTCGTCAAATCATTAAAATTATTGATAATTCGATATAAAGTATTGAAATATATTCTCCTGCCTCTTTCTTATGCATACGTGCATTATAATGATATGGGAATGCATAGGTATTGTATTTTATTAATCTAATTTCAACTGCCACATTCAACAAAATTCGAAAATACAGAAGGTCATCTTGCAAAAAATATAGAATATTCTTCGCAACAAATTCTTCTAGAAACGTGAAACTCGTAAAATCGATCATAAAATGTTTGTTTCAGATGCCACAGACAGTACCTACTGCAGCCGGCTATTCGCCGTCATTCGATTACAGCACATTCCAGTTCGATTTGTCCCTTCTGTCGGACGATTATGCCGCTACGAACACACAGAGCACACTGAAAGCAACGCAAATCAAACAAGAAGCACAGTCGCCTCGCCCCGGTTCGCCGACCGCTTACTCGAGTTCACCTTACCCCGGTGCCGGTGGTGAACTATCCCCTAACTACTCGCACGAAGGTTCACCAGGATACCCGACGAGTCCATACTACGTGCCTAGGAGTCCTCAGAGTGCTCAATTCTATCCGACCAGTCCAGAACCTTCCGCGAAGCAACCGGTTAAGAGAGAAAAGAGCCTCGATCTTCTCGCTATTTTGCAGGAGTCCAGGTAAATTATGTTCTACCTATTTTATTAGTTTCTTAAATTAAACGAATTTACGAAATTCTATTTTGACATTTTTCGATAAAATACTAGTTTGTTTTAAAGTTGCAGTTGCAAGTTAAAGTTGCAATTTGAATCGTATATTATATTAACAAATGGTCTCCAATTCTAATTTCAGACTCCTAGCCGAGAGTCTAGGCTACAGGGAGGATTCTACTGACTGTACAGTACCGTGCACACCACCCAGGACAGAGGAGGATATTTACAACAGCCTTGACGCGGACTTCTTCGCGAAGAAAGAGGATACCGCAGTACAAGGACACCCGTTGCTGAAGGAAATCCTGTTCAAGGAAGAGCCTCGATCCAGCTGTAGCAGCAGCAATAGCAGTACCAGTGGCAACACCAGCAATTCCTCCTCCCCGTTGTCGTCCTCCTCATCGAGCACTTCTTCCTCACCAGATCCTGTGGAACTCGAGAACAGTTCTCCTTTGAGAAACTTGCTGTTTAAAGGTACCAGAAAGGATTTCGCGGATGCCGCGAGAACAAATGTTCTGAAACTTGAGAGAATACAGGACGAGGCCCGAAATCCTCTGCAAAAGGAGGAGGAGCTGTTTAAGGACGGACAAAAGAGCGATCATCAGTTGCTCAGAGAGGTTTTGAGGGATACCAGCTTTCAAAGAAAGTACAATTTGAGACCCGTGGATCTGGGTAGCGTCGGAACAGGGTTCGTGGAAGATATGGAAGCCGGCGAATGTGTCGGTGATCTGACCAGAGAGCAGATCGAACCTGTCCTCAGTCTGGCCATCCAGCAGCTCCAGAAGGACTTCGACAATACCTGCGTGGCTCTTGGTATTCATCCTGGTGAGTGATTTCTTTGATTAATCAATTAATATTCAAAAAATTCACGTGTCTGCATACAGTACACGATACTTCGTTGTTACATAATGACTGGTCACGTTCTTTGAAATTAAAAGATAAAATATAAAGTATGTGGCGATAGCTGACTCGGATTATGACTTCTGAACTTCTGCTTTTAATTCTTTATAACATGATTCTTCTTCGTATAATTATTAAATTGCGTAAGACCTATGCCTTATTAAATGGCGTCGTTAGAACATACTTCCAACAAAACAGAGTCGAAAATTTATCATCGCGAACTAATGCAACGCAATGAATAAGTAAACCACAGATAGATGTAAGCTCGATAAGCAATAAGAAGATGCGTGAGCATCCATTAGACTCTTAGACCTTCTTGCTACCTTGCCGCAGGCAAACGTTCGACGTTATCTTCGTGGACGTAGGAGCGACCGGTTCGACTATTAGTTGGTCGCATGATGTCATGCTCGGAATAAGTTACGGAGTCACACTGTGCTTTCACGGTTATGAAATTTTGAGAGCTTTACTCAAGGTCATCTACCGTTCTTCCGCAAATTCTCTAACTAACTAAAAAATTTTCGATACCTGTGGTCGCGTCACAATAGGATAACACGATTTTAGTGCGAATGACTGTAGTCTCGTTTGCAACCAACGAACAAGAGTTCACGAGGTAGATCGGCGAAATAGAACGAGCTTCGCGATGGGGCGTAGAAAGTTCGGCAGTGAAATTGAAAGTAACTGTATCGTTCGCGTGTCGTGAAACTTTGATACGTGTGTTCTAAAGCTAAAAATTGTCTTGACTATATGAGGAATGAGTGTACGCAATGGCATAAGTGTCGAATAGAAGTGACAATAGATGTCGTAAGTATGACAAAATTGTATTGTATCGAGTACGTAAATAAAATCTATGTCGACTTTTCGAGTAGTAAAACTATAACATGGAATTTGAAACTAAAAAGAACAAAAATACATGGAAAAGTGTATTGTTTGAAACTAATGAAAATGAAATTTATTTATTTTGCACTATTTATATTAGTCAAACCTAGCGCCGTAATTATTATGCTTCGTCAAACGTGTTTTCTTCTTCGCAAATAAATTAACAGTGTGACAAAGTAAAAAGTTTAATATCGAAATAATATCTAATAATGCATGTGCATCGATAATTATTGGAAACAATTGGAATAATTGCAGAGCCACGACGCTGGAGTGCTGCGGACGTAGCAGCTTGGATCCAATGGGCCAGAAGGCAACTGCAATTGCCCTCGGTGCCACTGGAGAGCTTCAACGTGGACGGTGCTACGTTAGCTTCCCTGACGGAAGAGGAATTCTGTCAGCGTGCCCCTCAGGTAAGTCGAGAATAATCTTACGAAAGATTGATTACGGCTCTGCTGGTTCTGTCGTTCGCCGACTCGTCTGCTTTTAAATCGGCCAGCGCATAAGTCGCACTTTCAACGGGTACCGTTACGCAATGCCGTTCTTGAGACAGCAGCCAACGATGATTATTCGCAGACCGTTTTAACGAAGCAATTAGTCAATGGAATTTCGTGGTGTTTCGATAAATTGCCGGTGCAAAATGTTTGGTTGAACGTCATCGTCGGTGATTGCCGGCGACGATAAACGCGCGTCATCCTGCTGGTGACGTTCAGGAGCTGAATAAGAGAATCGTGCCGGCAGATGAGGAAGTTCCATCGTTGTTACCCACTGGTTACATATAATTGCGTCAATTACTAGAATTGGTTATTAGCGACTCCTATGAAAGTATTAATTTGAGTTTCGCTTTGAAAACGGTTCGTTCATCTATCCCAAAGATATCGATTAATGTAATTGGAGATAACAATTTTATTTGAAAGATTTTCTGGTATTTCTTCAAAAGGAAATTATATTTATTAAGAGGAAAAATTCATTTCGATACAGAATAAAATTATGATAAATCTAGTATCAAAATATCTTTTGTTTCCTTGGAATTTGAATGAGCGATCATTTTATCCTTAATTATATCCTTAAATATATAGTTGCACAACGTACAAAGTAATAATGTAACAAGTTTAAAATATGACATAACATTTCAATTAATAAACCATTCGTTCTTTTAATCGTTTATGAATTCTTTTATCGGTTTACTAGAATGACTAAAGAATACTTGTTTATAATTAAAGAGAAAAACACATAATCTCGATAGCGAAATGCTTCAATGAATTACGATTACTACGTATAGGCAATATTATCGTTCGTTATCTGTCGACAATGTCGTCTGCGTCGATATTTTTAAAAAAAGGTTATCTAGTGTCGGTCCAAGAATTTACAACGGATTTCATTTCTGGCGTTATCGCTTTCGGAATTTCTTTTTAACAGACAATGTACGCGGTTGCGTTATTTTAAATCCTACTAATACAACTTAACTTAACTTAACTTACTAAATCAAATGCAGCAAAGTGTTTTAATTGTACAGAAAGTGTATACGCTTTCAAAAACAATGCTGTTTAATATCACACAAATTTCAATCAATCAAGGTAAAAATGCAAAAGTAGTTTCAAAAAGTCGTCAAATCCATAACCAGGTAGCTTCCCCGATCGATACATAAAAAATTCTTCAACTACATCGCTACAAAGAACGACTTTTATATAAATAAAACATTTCCAATGTTTGACAGAAAGTGCCTAAAAATTCTGATACACGCCTGTGGTAGCTAATATGCGAAACTACGTTTTATCGAACACCATTTTGTACGCACGATATTGCGGTTTGGTGGTTCTCGTTGCGAAAAGCAGGGAAACGTAACGAAATAAAAAGTCTGACCTGACCACATTCGATGAAGAAACTAATGACGCGAGTCACTCGAGAAACACTCATGGACAAGGTCCGGTGAAAGTGAATTTCCTGGGAATCGATGTGCGTCCACGTTTTTTCCTCGTAATCCATGCTGGACGAGCTAGAAGGAACGGCGCGACGCGACGGTATGAGTAAGCAACTGGCGTAATAATACGGTTTGTGCCGCTTAACGGAACCAGAATTCTCCAGATACACCTTTTGTACGTCGCTGGAATACGTGCTTTTAGCCTCACATAGATTGCAGATTTCTGTACTCAGCTCGATAGACCGTTATTGAGTAGAGTCGACGAGCCTTAAAGCGAGAATTCTCCGACTTGACGTACGAATTAAAATAGTTGAACTTAGCGATTTTTGTCTAGGAGAGTGTTAGCAAGATCGACCAAGAATTTAAAAAGTGTCTATTATAAAGAAATTTTAAAAAAAGGGAGAAAGAAACTATATTCGTATTTTCGTAGCGTATATGAAATTTTATGAGAAAGTTTCCTGCTTTATTTTCCTATCTTGACGAAGAATAATACGTAATCTCGTTTTCTTGTTTAGCGTGGTTCTATAGGTATATAGATGCGGATTTATGTCTGGTCAGTTTTCAACTAGCACCACTTAAATAACCACGATGAAGACAAATTAACTCCTGTTAACATGAATGTAAAATGTCTTCATCTTGATTTACTGATTATTGCTTGAGTTGTCACGTTCACGTGATATGTCCTTTCAGATAGTTTGTTACCATCTAGTCATGTTTTATGATTTCGAGGAGACAGAATATTCATTAGACATATACGTAGAACGTTCTGTAAATTATTGGATATGAACGATTTTAAAAAATGTCACGTTTCGCTAACGTTGTCCTTAGGTAAACGAAAGGGTGCAATAACTCCCGGTTAACATCTCGAACGTGTGTCCGAAGCTGAACTCGATGATGATCACGATCCGCGATGAGACGTAGTGTAATTTCGCAGAGTGAACGAAGGTTAACGTTCTGACTCGTAGAACGGAAACCGGTGATCTCGATACGTCGGCAGCCCTCCTGTCTCTTAAAATCGTATCTCGAGAACGCAATGGAAATTAATAGCGGACAGACTGGATATACCTGCATTAGCGGAGGGAGATAGAAGTGGTCATGCATAATGGATTCAGCTTTATATCTTGTAATTGGATAATTGTACCGTACGGCATCCACCGCTGACTTCTTAACATAGAATCATGATCGAACTCACGGTCATGTACTATTCCCAATTTCGTGAATTCTTTCGTCGGTCGCGTACCCTTTGGTCTCGATGTGAAAATCACTATTAATCAGATGCTAACAGGAAATTTTTAATATTTATCTGACATACGAAAGCCAATAATCTGATATATAGAACTAGTAGATATATTGTCGAGTAGCGTGTGCACTCTTACAATCTTTCTTTCATCGTATAACTCTTCAACTCCTTTCGTACAAAAGTGCTTTCTTATCCAGTCACGCACCGTTACAGGCAGAAATTTCACACCCTGCTTCGATCAAAGTGTGCTCGCACGAATTCTTCGATAATGATCTTCACGCGGTAGCGTGGCCGCTCATTGTTCGTCCATTATGGTTTGCGATGCGGCTAGAGTAAGAAGATGGTGGGTTGGCAAGCAAACTGTTTTTTACCTTTGACCTGAAATTGAACGCGATTCCCGCGGGTTAAATAATTCATACGGCGCCGCAGCGAATCCTGAAGAAGTTATTAACGTAATATTCCGCATTCGTTATGGATATTCATCCGGCGTGCGAGCCCGGCCTGGTATGTATAATCGACCGCTGAGAATTCGATTCTTCGAACGTTTCGTGGATCGAACATCGTGCCGGGTTCCCATTGCTCGCGTCGCGATCTCACTGCTTGAAAATTACACAGAGCCAGCTCGCGTGCGCCATTCGAGCCTCTGGCCAGACCACGTAACATAGTTCTAACCGATTTAAAAATCTGCGACCACTCTATTACCAACGAGCATTTGCATTTAACGAATATGTAATTTATCCAGTCCCCTCCTCCTCTCTCTTAGTATTTCCTGCCTTTCTCTGACTAGCTCTGGTGTTCCAATGGATGAGTTCGTCCGTAGTTTAGCGATCAGAAACGATCATGTGATATTACTTTACTATTTTCGTGTCTCATGTACTTTTTAAAAATTCCGAACGAAAGAAATATATCTTTCACCAGCAGTAGTCCACCAGCATGTCTAAGTAGACATTTAAAAGAAGTATGAAAATAAAGATACTTAATCGATGATAAAATCGCAAATTTAAAACCTTACTAAACATGATACGGTACCATAAGAACACAACCCCCAAATACTATTCCCAATACCTGCACTGACACGCTGTGTTTTTAATTCTGATTCAAATTAGAAAATTTTAAGAAATCCAAATAATCACCCTAAAAACAACCCCAAACTTATTCTAATTCCATATTTCATCCAACTACCTCAAGTGCAACCGTTTCAGCGCGTCATTCCATTGCCCAAAGTGCAACGACTTCGACGCACGCAACCTATCGCCATCGCCATCTCTAGATGGTAGAGGTCCGTTGACGTCGCGCATAGAGTCCCTACAGTATGCGTGACACATAGTCACCGTATGCACGGTCCTCGCAGCACATAAATGCATCCAGGTGCGTTGGTATCCTCGTGGTTCCCCTCGTGGGATCCTATGTTGCAGCTTCCAGCGAGTCGAGCAACAGGACTGGTGATCGCGCGTGTACGTGTACAGGACGCGCTATTTGGTCAGCAGAAACGAACGAAAAGTGGGTCAACGGCTGGCTGAATGCCTGGCTCTTTTGCCTGGCTCGCTCGACTGCCTATTGCGTCTCAGCGGAGCCGCTTTCTCTTCTCTTGCGGCTCAACGACATCGTCGCGTCGCAGGAATTCTAACGCTTACGTATTCCAACCTCCCACTCCAAACTCTTCTTCTTTCTCTTCTTCTTCTTCTTTCTTGTCTTCTGCTATTTACGATTTCTTCGTTGTTAAAGTTCATTGCTAGCTGATTGGCAGATAACTATTAGGTGGTTATCGCTCTTTCGAATGTACTACCTCGTTTTGGATGGTCTTGGGTTAGGTTGGTTAATTAAGAAAGGAATGCTGCTGCGTGGACGTGCAACTTTACGGAACGTTGCTGGTCGACCTTGATAAGGTAGCAGCGGGTTCAACAGCGCGTACGTGAAGTTTAAGGTTTCCGGTGGAACCTTGAAACCGGGTCGAAGAGATACGTTACTGCTGTTTAATTAAGTATCGAAACGCGTATCGAGTTCGTTTTATAGATCGCTTCGTACATGTGTTAGGAATCATGTTTGTGCAATTTCTTTTTTCGGTTTACTGTTACAAATACGATTATTATTTGAATGATATCGAACTTTTATAGAGTCGCCGAAGAAAAGAATCCCGTGTGTACTTAAAAATCTCTAACAAGCTTAAACGTAATTAAACGCAAAGTATAAAAAATCATTCCGAATTTTAATTACCATAATCAGTATATTATACATATCATTGATAAAAGAACTGCTTTCTTCTGCTCCTGTACGCCTGTTAGCGGTTGTACTGTACATGGTAATCTCATAAATCCTTTTAATTACGATCTGTCGCATCTTCAAAAGTATTCACTCGTGAATTTACAGTTATCATCGGATACTCCAATTCTTTTTAGCAACTTTTGTCGACTGCCTTCAATTTGCATTTCTGTTCATCCACCAGGTGCTTTAGGTGCATACGATTACCGTGAAGCTTAATTGTTTTACATTACTATAGAATTTGTGCGAACCGCTATTAATCTTCGGCTATGATAAATTTATCTACTCGGCTCTTCTTGACTTCTCCCCTTCCCATCGTTCCTTCTTTTTCTCCCGTTCGTTCCTGCCGTTGCCAAATGGCAACCGCTAAAAGTACATTCTTGGAACTCCTTACCGTACCGAGAGACAGGTATTCATGCAAATGGGCTCCATATGGAGCCATTAGAGATAACGCGATTTTTTTCAGAATGCGAGAGAAAACGACTCTCACGAGCGATTCGACGGGAAAATTCTCGGATGAGTTATAACGTGGGTAATGAAATTTCGATGAACAATTCGTTTTAAATGATGGAAAACGTGGGATAATCCTTTTGTCGAACATTTCATATGTATGTTTTTAAACATAACATAACTAAAACAATTTATATGTATGTTTTTACAGTTTAGTTCCAGAAAATTTCTCCTGTCAAACAGTAAAAATTTCTATTTCAGAAATATGATTGATTAGATCGATAATATATTTATTTGATTAAATAATTATTTAACTTTTTTATACATATTCTTTTGGCTTATTTTGTTTCAGTGTGGAAGCATTCTTCATGCGCAACTAGAAATTTGGAAAGCAACAGTCGAAGAATCTCCACGTAACACACTGGCAGCTTCCTGGGTTCCCCCTGTTGTGCAAATATCTAACAGTAACAATAACACCTCATCCCCTATTACGAATACAACTCCAGCCAGTGTTAAGGGCTCCACTTGCAGCGGAGATTTCTCCGATGGTATGTCAATCTTTAAACGTTGTCTAGTATTTTATAACTGCTTTTAATATGTCAAGATTACTTTAACCTCTTTTGTCTTACAATGTCGTGTCAGTTCCAATCTAACGAAAAAGGATTTTATTTGTAATAGGATTTAGTCAATGATATTATATAATAAACAACAAAAAACCGCAAGGCAAAGGGTTCGGAATATCTCTAGAACTTAGTTTCCATTCGGGCTACAGATAGTGAGATTCGTGAATAATAATATACGAAAATCTTATTTGCAAACACGTGACGACTATAGAACTTCTCAAACGATGGAATCGTTTCGCTGCTTAGACATACTTATTAAAATTATAATACTCACATATGATGCTCTACAATTCTCTACATAACATGCTCTATAATTTTCAAAGTAAAAATTTCCATCTTTATAACTATATATATATGTCCAGATTAATTAACTCCGCTAACGTTTAAAAAAGTAACGACTATGACAGTAAGCTAACTTTAATATTCTAAACATCTTAGCTTACTACAAAAAATCAGGATGTCTGATTATGATTAATTATATACACTCCATAATTATGCATTCTGTCATAACCATTTATTAACTATACACCACAAACACAACAAATCAATACGTTAAATTACCATCACAGTAGAGATAGCTTACATCGATGTGATTAATAAATTACCTTAGACTATAATAACCCGAAGAAATAGTTAGAATTCGAAGTAAACATTAATATGGTAATTGTAAAAGTAAATGGTTTCTATTCACCGACTGAACACTATAATCTTTTATCGCAACGAACTTTGCACACTTATTAACCATATCATTATAATGAATCAAGTATCCTTATCACTGTATCTTATCATTGAACCTCATCCAGTTACGAGCTATAATTGTCCGTAAATATTAATATGCTAATCAGAAATAACTTCGCGTTATATGTATATGTGTATATGTACCCACTAACCAAATACCTAACGCATGAACTTAATAAATATATCTACGTATTTAGTCAACGAAAGAATTCACCTTGCAAATTAGATACTGCTAAAGCTTTCATTCCAGTTTTTAATCTAGCAATAAATTATGTAAACAAGAACTTAGAAAGATGATTATAATGACAAACGTGCACACTTAATATCTAGAATAACTCTAAAAATGAGCATGCCCAAAGACACAACGAAATGGTTGTCCTTCCACCATGTTTCCTCCTTCGCTACATTATCTAAAATATCGTGCATACCGTTATAACGAACACTCGGTATACTTATCAATCAGCTAACAGCAAAAAACGAGTTCAAAAGAACATACCCATAACTCATAACCGTATACCTATCCAATAACCAAATAACAAAAAATAAAGCTGGTCAACCATCGCATCGATTACCAAGAATATCAAGCTACATATACTGAACCATCACACTGCTTGGTAGAAGCACGCCAAAAGAAAATCCTCAAACTTTTAATCGCCAGGACACTATCATCGCACGAAGCACATCCGGGAAAGTCCTAAATGATTCACAAAACCGAGGCGTTTTGGCTGGACGCCGTTTCTTTTTGCAGACGAGGATGAGGACTGCGGTTCGCAAGCTGGAACGGGCGGTGGCGGCGGCGGTGGTGGTAAAATGCGTAACGGTGGCTCGCATATTCACCTCTGGCAATTCCTGAAGGAGCTGCTGCAAAGCCCTGGCGTCCACGGTTCCTGTATACGTTGGCTAGACCGTGGTAAGGGCGTGTTTAAGATCGAGGACTCGGTCCGCGTGGCCAGACTCTGGGGCAAACGAAAGAATCGACCGGCCATGAACTACGACAAGCTTAGCCGTAGCATCAGACAGTACTACAAGAAAGGGATCATGAAGAAGACAGAACGTAGCCAGAGGCTGGTCTATCAGTTCTGCCATCCTTACTGTCTGTAAATCCCGGTTCCGTTAAGCCTTTGCGCTCACGGACATCGAACGTGTTACCTCGACGCCTTTCAAAAATGTTTCATATTTATTCCCGGCGAAATACGTGACGAGTGGACGAGTCGAGTCTTGATCACGTTCGATCGCACGATTTATAATATTATTTATTGTAAATGCGATACGTGTCGGGGTAACATCGATGAATAGCGTCGCCTATCTTTGTCGTAATTACTCGTCGATTCTCGTTTATGATTAAAATATTACATTACATGATTAGAATATATACATCGGCGATAAATTTGTCGACATTGTGGACGATCGAATTCTTCTAGTTATCGATGGTTTATCGAACGAGCGCAAAGAGTTTAACACCTTCCCGTCGGTTCGAGATTCAAGGTCGTCTAGGCTGAATACCTTGAGGCTGGCGTTCGTTTTCAAAGGGAGTTACGACGAAGGGCTTCCGACTCTTTCTGCGTGCAATCTTTCCTCACAGGACTCGTCGCGAAGACGAACGATGGTGTGCGTGCCTGTTTCTCTCGTTGCGTGCGTGTCTGTTCGGTGTGGTTGATCTTTTGAACAAAAAAATGAGACGACAAAGAAAAAGTGTAACAGTGAAGAATCAGTACGGAGGTCAAAGATAAAAAGATACGATCCACCGTGTCCGGTGTATTATCCTTCCAAGGATAACGTCGTGCCACGGGTGGGTACCACTAAGTACGCCCGTTTTGGGCGATCCTGTTTTCTTCCCTCTCCCTCGCCCCAGGTTTTTTTCCCCACTCTGTACCTCACTTTTTTCATTTCTGCCCCGACTTTTCTCGTTGTAACATAAACGATTACCCCTTAAAAAGTAAGTTACTATTTCGTTTCACGATCTACAATTTCCCCGTTCCGATTATCAGAGGCGTCGGGACGTATGCAGAGTCGGTTTTCAAATCTTTCGACTGGTACACTTTCATTTTCAACTTGTCTTTTAAATTCTTTTTTTTCTGATATAAAATTTTAAATAACGTATAACTTCATAATAATATCAACGTAATCGATGATCGCGTGTTAACGTATCGATACCACTTAACCACCAACGGTATATTATGGCTCGTACTAACACTAACGTTTTACTAACGTAACGATAATGATATACATAGTACGATAATGCTGCTAGTATTATTACTATATTCTCATGATATCAGTAATACTACTACAATGTTATGAGCGATGTACTAACCGTAATGTTATAATTATATACTGATGGTGGTATTAAATCGGTATTATATACCGTTGTATTATCATTAGCACGTTATCGATGCACTTAAACGCGACGTTACGTTAACCCGCGATGTTTTTACGACTATTAAAGCGGTGATCGAAAGACGAGAAGATCGACGCGTTCGAGATCTCGTTCGGAGGTACGTCCTACGAGGTTCGAACGTGCAACGTCGTGATGCCGACATTATTGTTGTTCAAGGATGGAAGAACAACAAGGAAGAAGCGAATCAGTGGAGATTTCGTTGGAGAAAAGGGAAGAAACTCCTCTTTCCTCTCTGTTCTCACGATTGCTTACCAGCGCCGGTCGCCAAAGCCTCGAGCTGTATCCAATCCACGGATCCACGATCTATGGACGATCCAGCGTGCGGAACTATTCGCTCATGCTGGATCCGTCCTGCCATTTTAATTTTTCTTTTTCATAGGAAATTGGAGTAAATAGAAAGAGAGGGAATTATTGAGTCCTTTGATATTTTTTATCAAACATCTTTACAACGTTTATATTTCACAAGGCAATGCTAGTTTATGAAACATGAATTTTGTCGCTTGTATAAAAGAACTAACTATTTTTTATGCTAAATATTTTTAAAATTGTAGTATATGTATAGATAGAAAGATATTTTTGATACTATAGACATATACAAAAAGAACATATTTTTCTAAACATATTTTCCGAGCTTTTACATACTCAAAAGTGCCTTCTTCGATGTTCTTAAAGATAAAGAAAGGAAGAAAGTCCCGGCAATCTGACACGCGTCCTTTTGAAGTACGTGCAGCATGGAGCGTCGGACTGTGCGGAAAATTTTACTCGCGCGGCGTGAAACGATCGACGCACGATTGATTCGTCCTAGGATGCGCGATCACGTCTTTCCTATCTCGAAGAGAAGGCATAGAGTTTCTTCGAAAGACGGAAGGAAAAATAGGAATAAATTGAGAAAAAAGGAAAAACAAAGAAACGGTAAAAAAATGGCGTTCGTGAATAGCTCGAAGCTGATACGTTTGCGCGGCTGGTTCTGGTGATTTTGGTCCCATATATCTATGATATATTAAACATTGTATGTTCCATGAACGATCTAGCGTGTAAGTTTCACTTTAGGCGTATAGATATCATGGCGGCTCACGTGAGCCGTCTGTTAAGTTACTCGAAGAGATTCTCCTCTATATCTCCTCTCCTCCATTTCCTCTTTTTCTAATCTTTATCTAAATAGCGTTTAATTCCGTTAATCGTCATGCTAACTTATCATTAATTAACCGTGCTTCTTATTAAGATTTATTTAAACCTACTCTGAATACTTAAAATAGAATTCCTGACAATCATCGAGCTTTGATCGCATTCATTCTATATGTCTTCTCTATCCTCATTCGTTTATTTTTGTTTTTCTTTCATTCAATATCGACTTAAATATCGAACGATGATTTATTCGAAAATTTTAGGGATACACAGGTCAAATATAAGGATCCTCTGGAATTTAGATCAGCACGAAGTATCGAGCTTCTTCTTTTGTTCGAGGCTTCCGGGTCATCGGAATGCAATTGCTATTACAATTCCTCACGCTTCAGGTCCTAAAGTCTGGAATAGAAACGATTTTTTCGTTCGATATTTAAGAAGAAACCTTAGAGATCGAAGATCGAGTGAACAGTTGAAATTCGTCTTTGTGTAATGTTTATTTAATGCGACTTTATTTTATGATTATTTAAGAACTCATTAAAACGAACCCATTGATAGGTTCTACTAACATCCCAATTGTTTCGCTCACCGATGTCGGTTGTATATAATACTCGACGTATAATCATTTTGTATGTTCGTTTTATTTTATTATTATTTTTATTATTATTATTATTATTATATTATATATTTTTTAATAATTATTTATTTAACTGAGTTCGTTCGTAATCGTATTAATATATTTTATATATGTACGTTTCATTGTTAGAAAGTTGTTCTCTACGTAAGATGTCGAGGTCGTCGTGGCGTGGCATGCCATGGAACTGGTTTCAATTTCGCGTTTCGGTTCTGTCTCCGCGGACCCTGTTATATTAAACGATAAAGAAGAACGAGTCACTCGGGGAAGATTTTATTATTTAAAACGATGAAATTGATACGACGACACGCGATCGAAGGACGACCTGCAACTTTCGCCCCGTCCTGGATGTGCAACTACCGCGCCAAATATATCGAAATCTCGAAATAGGTCATTAAGCCAAAGAACATGACGATGAGCTCGATTATGTTCTCGAAACTAGAGACAGAGGAAGATATGTTCGTTCTTAATTCCGCGCGTTTGTGATTCGCAAATTTTAATGAATTAAAATTCTGAATAAAAGTTAATTCCGTAGTCTATATACGTGTATATTATCATCGAGATCATGAAATCGTGAACATTGTAAACATTCATGGAGTCCTGTTGAATTTTAACCGGTGCATCGGTCGAATTTCGAGATTACAAACGTACGAGTATTTAAGCCTGTAATGTTTCTATTGCCAACACGAATACTCACTGCTATTACCCATTATTCAATCACGTTTTCCAAAATTCCAGTCTCAAATAAAAATGCAAAATGAAAGCAACCTGTTAGTTTTTTATTCTAGAAATTGTTCTGAATATAAGAGACTGCATCGCCCGTGCAATATCAAATTAATTTCGATACTAAATACAATAAGCTCTGATAAACGAGTAGAATTATCCTCAAGGGTACCTGCGAATTTGCTCTTAATGCCAAACGCTGCAGATATCCATCAACATAAAATGTTACACATTCAGTTTTCATGATATTGTAATTTATAAGTGGCCAATATAAAACGGAATAAACGAGTAATGTTTTAATCATTTCAATCTGAATATTTAAATAAAAACGTTTCGGGAGGAAACAATTATTAAAGCAAAAGCTTAAACGAGATCATTTACAAAAGTTACCAGCAAACGTTCCTTTTCTTTTGACGAGCTTTGTCCAGATTGAAATGTAAATTCGGTCACGTTTCTGCGTTTTAAGCCTGCCTCACGATCCTCGTAATATCGCGAACGGAAAGAAAACGAAATCGAATTGTTTCTTCGGTCACCACTCGAGCGAGCACTTGTACGCTCGGCAATCGCCATAAAGTTACTGTTATTAGAATCTTAAGTTGACGATACGACATACGTCGCAACCATCTTTTATCAGGATTACTTTTAAAAATAACCTGATCCTTCTCCAATGAAAAAAAAGACTCATGTCGTCATACGTTCGAACACATTGAAAAGATCGCTCATAATCGTAAACCACGGCGGATTATCAGTTTCCAGTTCGGCAATGTACGTGATTTCGATCCGGCACCTCTCAGATTTATCTCCACCCCCTTTTAGCGACGAGATCGGTGCACAAGCAGCAACATGCAGACTATTCACTTAAGAATCGATTCGTTTGTGACCAATGAAAGATAGTCAGTGTTGCGGTTTCTCTGCAGGTTTTCAAGGATTTCTGTAGAGAGATGCTTTGGTCCTTGTAAATGAAAGATTTATTGAAGTAGCAGTGTAGGTTTTAAATTGACGTTCGTTATGATGTAAAAACGATAAGGCGGTGTGGAGGTAATCGTTCAACCTGAAAGATTTGCATTCTGTTTCTCCGTTTCTTTCACTTCCCGCTGTTTAAAAAGGATCGTCAATCGAACACCATATCGTTCCTTCCTTAACGAGATCTTTTTGTTCGTTGAAATTCGATAGAGTTTTTAGCGTTCTTTGGAAGATTCTTGTTTTTATCATGACAGAATGTTTTATTTCGAATTAGTTGCAAGATTTTATACAGAGAAAAATTTGTATGGATGATAGTCCTTAAATATTCTTCCAGATTAATTTACGAATGGACAAGATCATTATCCTACATTTTCCACAAAATCATCATCTACCCCAAGTTACAATAAAAATTAAGAAACAACTTCTAGTAATTAACCACATAATAAGTAACATAATAAGTAACAGTAAGTAACCGAGCAACAGCGTCCAAGATTTCTAAGCAGCTTTCAGTCTGATAGTTCCTAAACATTCCATGTAGCACGTCGATTCTCTCGTGACGGTCGCAAATCGTTCGTTTTCAACCCGAGACTTTACAGAAATCGTGCACCGGTTTACTAACGCGGCCGTTCCTTCGGGGATTTTACGATAACCGATTGTGTGGCAGGCTTCGTGGCGTTTCGTAGCTTTAGTGGTAGCCGGTACTTCCGTCAGCAGTAAGGTATACGAGTTCCAAAGTATACGCTGTATTTTGTGGTTCCAACACGATTATATGTACGAGCGACTATTCAGAGAAAATAGCATTTCTACTCAAGATTCGTGATTAATTCTCGATCCTCCTCGATGACTTTAGGAATTATAGAGGGAAGGCGCGATGATGAAATGAATGAAGGACGAATAAATATCGGTTTATTTAGGCGGATTTATGGACAATTGTGATTTTGAAAAAATGCCGAAGGAAATTTTTTTTTTTTAAATTCTTTCACGAGATAAAAGTTTGGATGAAACATCTTGTGAAAAACAAACTGAGTTACTTTCGGTCAATAATTTTACGAAATTTTTAAGAATGATGTTTATAGGATTAGTTTATTAGACAATGCAAATTCAAAATAAAAGTACACAGTGCCTCGTTCCACGTTTCGTTAGAATATAGAAGATGGAATTGCAATAGCAGAGAAGACGAAACCGAGCGTAATAGAAAAATCATGAGCGTCATAATGGCTCCGTTATTACGTTACAAATGATCTATTGTCACCGGCAAGGGGGCAGTGTAAAAAAATATCGTTGAATTATTCCCAGAGATTAGATTAAAGAATCCAGGTAGTCGTTTGTGGTTGGGAGGAGAGCAGCTTGCTTTTCAGTTGCAGCTGCACAACGAGATTTCGTCGTTGCCGTGACTAACAGTTGAAACCAATACGAACGAAGAGAACAATGTCGATAATGCAACTGCCAGAGCACAGTTGTACGCCAACTATCCGGGGCGTGGCAATTAGATAAGTCTTGCTGCTATAAAATCGATTCTGGGACTGATAATTATAATTGGACGGTGTAAGCAGTAGACAAGTACAATAACGAATGTGCAATGTGAAAACATTCCACGAATCGAAGGTTGAAAGTTCTCGGAAGACAACTTTTTCGGATACTTCCTTGTCTTTTCTGTGGTAAAGAGACTGTGATGTTCTTAAGAGATTTTAAGATAGTAAAAAACGTTTGTGTTTCGAATGAAAGTGAGGTATACAACATTTGAAAACTTGGCGAAAATTAGCAAAATAACCTCTACTAAGAAAGAAAAGAAGTGAAAGCAATTAAATGTTCTATATAATCAAATTATAAGACCAGAAATGATCTCGATTCAATTTTATATGAATTAAAGTGATTGTATTTAAAGCAGCATCACACCCGAAACTATGTAAAGAGAATAAAAAAGAAAAGGGGAAGAAAGGCATGCTTCCATTTTTTTGAACGACCGTGAGGCGAATCGTCGAGTCGAGTTGTTATAAATTTGTACATAATCACGAAACAGCGCGGCGTGCGAGCGTATTATTTATCAATGGCGGTGAGACCCATTCATTCGATATGTTACTTAGCGTTAACGAGTTTATTTAATTAGGATTAAGAGTTGTTTCATCGTTGCTTAAAACGATCGGTCTTGTTGTAAGGCATTTTGTTACGAGTTAAATATTTATACCATCGTCGATCATCCTGCCCTATCATTGTCCCTATTAAATAAGATTAAATTAAAAATACCGCGCGCAGTGATTAACAACGATCAACATCAATATCAACGATATCTAACTACATAGAAATCAGAAATCCACAAACACGCGCATGTATGTATGTATATGTATACATTATATTTTCTATTGTATGCCAATGTTCTTGCTGTCAGGATTTGAAAGCAAGATACTAACACGAAGCAAAGATAAAAATAAAAAAAATAAAAAAATGATTGCAAAACCTCCCAGAAAAGCGTTTCACTGAGATTGCCCTTTGTAATCAACCATAGTCTATGCCTATTAGTTTTTCCTTTCTTTAGTTCAGTTAATATTTTAGATATTTCTTAAAATCTTCATAGTATTGATAAATATAGTAATTATAAAAATATAATTACCCAATTAAGAAGCTAGAATGTTGTCTAATTAACTAATTCTTTAATTGATCGAGGAAAGCCTATTATATGCATCCTATACACGAATAGAAGTATTTAAGGAACATGTTTACGACACAAGTATTTTAAAGAGTAATAAATGACTCACTAGAAGTTGCAACTAATATTTCCTAGAAACTCACGTAAGTGTTTTTTATATCTCGAAGGCAATCTTTACCTAAATGAGTATCATTAAAAGATGAAGGATAAGAAATAAATACTTTCAAAGTAATTAGCAATATCTTTCATTGTACTCGAAAGCAAGAAATCCCTACCAAGAAAAGTAAAAAGTAGATTCGTTGACTGGAGGAATGCAAGAATATTCGAACGCACGATCAAAACTTCAAGTCCTACTTATTTCCATAGCCAAAAACCAATAACGTAAAAAGAAGCGAAAGCAATTCACGATTGTGGGCGAGTGAAAGTCCTGAAATTATGCGAACCTAATCGACAATAAATTCAGGTGACTCATCTCGATTAAATTTCTATTCAACGATGATATCCAAATCGCGAAATTAAATCTTGGAAGAATTTCGTTTCAGTCACGAAAAGATAAAAAAAGTAAAGGCAAAGCGGGAAAGAAGAAAACTACGAAGTCGTTAAGTAGAAAATAATTGTTACTGGCTTGTGATTTTCTAAAATGAAACTTCAGGAATGCAGAGGAACATGTGTATACAAATAAAAACATGTTTCATGTTATTCCTGCGACGTTTTCAAAAGCAAACGAGACGAGAAATGAAATCGATGACCGAGGAGATTTTCGAATGAATTTTCACGCACTTGTTTCATGTGTTTGCGATATGGAAATTAGCATTTACTTTCGAGTCAATTAAAAAGAAGGAACTCGAGGAGAATGGCTCCTTCTTTAATGGTATTAAAAATAACAGTAACAAATAAGGCAATAATGTGTCGCTTTAATGGTACCACGGTCTAGCAATTTCAATTACAGCGTTTTAATTGGCCTTTGCTACATCGGAGCAATTACGTCGATTAATGAGAAGATGCACGGCAACTGGAGCGCGAATTTTATACCAACGGCCAGGATTTATTGGTCGGTAAACATTTTTTAAGGGAAATGTAAACAGGTATTCATGAGCGTACTGTGTGATAAGATGCGATAAATAATTGTAACGTTCACACATATCGTAACGTGTGAATGATTACGATAGATAGTGAGGATAGTTGGAAAGTTTACATATTCTCTACTCAGTTTACTGTAAATTCGAAACATGTAAAATAAAAAATTTATTGATTTTCACGCTCTTATACAAGCCTGTACGTTAAAAATAACTGCATATATCTCACAACAGATGTCTATACAAAAAATTTCTTCCTATCATGAAAATCGAGAAAGTTTAGATCTCATAACTGAGTGTACTTTATAATAACTATAATAATTGATAAGTAGCTCAAGTAACTGTGTTTCACGAAGCGGTAAGTAGAAACAGATGTTTGAAGTCAGACATAGGTTAAATGAGCTGTAATGCTGGCACAAATTTCGAAGAACGATTAAAGGTAACCAGTGTATTATAAAATAACAATGTTCGTGAGAATTTAATAAACAAATTAAAATGTAAATCGTTCAATAAAATGTTCGTTATAAATATTAATGAATCTATAACATTGCGTATATCGTTAAAACAAATGTAAAACTTTAATTATATTCGATTGCATCGTACCATCACCCCCGAGCTTCTATATATTAAAACCAGTGCAACGCCAAATTAAACACCCAAAACTTAAACACATAACATAAAATAAACATTGAACATAAACTTAAACACGCAAAAGACAGCTGTTTGATCTCTTTTAAATACGAGCATACCAATTTACGCTGTGCAATCAACGGAATAGCGAATTTGCAAACTCGGCCAAACAAACAGAGAGTAAGAGGCCGAGCGAAGGAACAACGGCAACAACAAGCAAAAACAAAAGGGTTGAACTCCGAAGGATGGCGAGAATCTCTCTGCCATAAAGATTCGTATCGCTCTCGAAACGTCGAGCTGCTCTCTTCTCTCTTCTATCTATCTCTCTTTTTCTGGTTTCCTTTTCCTTATTCACCTTTCTGTGATCATCCCTGCGCGGAGCGAAGGGGGCGGGCACGAGGGCAGTGGGCGTCCCTTTTCGAGATTTACGACGATTTAATCGTACAATTAATCTAACACCTTGTTGCAACAACACCTCGCACCGCGTATCTCCGTTACCTCCGACTCTCCACGATTCCAGGGGAAAAAATCGAGCCGTCTGCTCCAGGAAGGAAGAAAGAGTAAAGGAGGGAGGTAGGAGAACGGTGGACGGATCGACGAAGAGGCACAGGCTAGGCCTCTTCCCAACGATCTATCGTGGTTGAATCGCTGGCAGAAAAGGAGTACCGCGGCGTTAAAGGGGAGTAACTAACCAAAGCGATCGAAGCAAGGGTGTACATAGGTTAAGGGAGACGAAGAGCAGAAGTAGAGGAGCGTATGTTAAAGAAAGAGAGACGGAAAAGGATTTTTAAGGCCGTAGATAGAGCAGTGGTGCGCAAAGTTCATTTTTAACGAGTTCGAGATGAGGTATTCAAGATTGAACTCGATGAGGAGGCGGTTTACTTTTTCACGTAGGTGTTACGTATCTTTTGTGTTACGAATTTATGAGAATATTTCCTTTTATGCGCAGTGGCTACGAGAAGTATTTGCACCACATTGTATCTATTGTAGAAATTATACACTAATTAGGTTCAAGTGCATATCTTAAATTACAATAACATTTCGTTAGAAAACAAAGATGAGAACAAATACTTTACGTAGTTATCTTATTAATCGTGGATGAAGAAACAATCAAACGATATATTTATTTCATTCGATTATCGTCTCGAAATATCCGTCTCAAAGGTGTTAATATAATAATTTGTTATAATCAATGATTAACGCCTTGTGTATATATAAATACAGCTACCATTGCTATTAATAACATTTAATATTAAGAAACACATAAGAAAGACGTTCGAAAATATTTTAAAAACTATGTCTGCTCTTTATTGTAATCTTTCGGTAATCAATATTCTACCGAAGATACATCGAATTGCCCATTAATATCGTATTTAGTATTTCGATCTCATGGTGATTATGATACTCATTAAAAATTTAATATTGATTGGTGTCTGCAGTGTTTCAACGTAACTCGACCACCTTGAGTGTTTCTTAAAAGATAGGAAAAATAATTAATGCAGCAACAGTTTCTTGAAGCGAACCACTAATTTTACGATTAATTAGAATCTTTTTTTTGACACCTGAAGTTTTCACATGATGCATTTTCTTGCAACCTTGAATCTAAGAATATTTTTGATACCTGATAAGCAACTAGCTATTACGATTTTCAATTACTTATAAAAGAAAGGAAACCTTCGTGTAAAGAGGATACTACTAATAATAATATTATTATTATATACGGAAGCAAATTTGGTAAATATTTTGAAATTGCTTTCCAAATCCGAAAAAGCAAAGTTTCAAAGATTTACACAGGTCATGCGGGGCCATTGATTGCGCATCACTGATCCGTAGGGTAGTCAGTATTTTTACGAAAACGTAGGCACGTATAGTTACATAGAATAAATGAATCCTCCAGTTATTTTATCGGGTCGCCATTGTTTTGCGATCTGAGAGCGGACCCGTAGCCGACACTCTTAAGCAGATGTAATTTAAACGTGGATGTGTTTCGCTTCGAATCGAGAAAAATTGGTATCGTGCCTGTTTTAACGCTCCCCCGAGATAACGAGTCGATAGAAAGGGCGAACCTAAAAATGATTAGCCACAGATATCATTCAAGGTATCGTGTACTGTTCCTCTTACTACACGTGTAATCTCTTGGTTAAATTTATAGACTTCCCTTTTATTGGAAGAGACGAACGTGGAAACTCGTAAAACTTGTAAACGTAGAAAATTGGTATTTCCTAATATTATTTCCCTGACTGTAATTTATTATTTAGAAAACAAGCAAATACATCGATTAATGTAAACTCCTCCAAAGTAATCATGCATCTTTTAAACATTCCTATACTGCATCATCTGTCATTGCCAAAAACCTTCACAAAAATCATCAGATTACTGATTCTCGGTAAGAAACTTTTCTACCTGGAAGACCCTAACCAGAAGGAAACAACTGAAAATCTGATTATACGTTGATTAATGCAACGATGGATTAACGGACGAAGAGAATCGAATAACGGATACGAATCGAAGAAAATTCCAGGCACGTACGAGCGTGGAACCTCTAAGAGGTGTGCACCTGCGATTCCTGCGAGGCCGCTTTTACGGGTCTCGGAGAAGCCGCGAGTGGAAGCCGTCCACTGCGTTGTTCCGCGCCGATATAGAGACTGCCGTGTGCACGGGGACACCCCCGCAAACGAGCGAATCGCGCGTGTGTCCGTACGACCAAGGACAACAACATTCTCCGCAAAACTAATTGCCAGGTAAGTATATACGAGCGACGAGCTTGGTCGAGCGCGGCCGAACACGCGCCGATACACCTTCACGTGAACCGCGACGCTGCACGTAGCGCGGCGGAGGCGCAAACCAGAGGAACGTGGACGAACAATGAGATGCGAGCTAAGATAGAACCGCGGGGAGAAAATGGGTGAAAGAGGACGGAGGAAAAACTTCACCAACGATCCGCGGAAGGTATCCTGCGGAGACGCAAGGAAAGGATTCGTTGAAAAGGGAAAATTGATGCAAAGATGGAAAAGAAGAGTGAGATACAAGGAAAAAGTTATTTTACATAGAAAAATTTGAAGAGTAATTTGAATAATAATCAAACAAATACAGGTAATTTTAAATGAATTCTTTACAGAAGAGGAATGAGACAGAAATTGAAACGTTGAAGACGAGATATTGACACAAGGGGTAAGAGAAGATAGTGATAAGAGTGGTAAAATTAATAAGGAGAAGAAGTGGGAGGTACGAAAGTGAAATATGGGACCACCGTGAAAGACGGATAAAAGAAAAAGCAGCATGAATAAGAGATGATATTGAAAAGATAGAACACTGTAGAAAATTAAAAATTATGACAATGACAGAGAAATTATGGAGAGCTGAATATTTTTTTACACTAACAATGGAACAAGGAGATAATTAATGAAATAACAATTGTAGAAGGGTAGAAAATACAAATATATAAGAAATAAAAATTTAAAGGACAATAAGTCAACTTCTAACTTTGTCAAACTAATTAATTACCAGAAAATTTTCAAAAGCTTAGAAAGACCAGTAAAACGCAAAGGAAGGAGAAGGAAAGGAAGTCTGGATGAAGTGTAGGTGTACTGGAAAACCGAGAGCGAAAGGTACGAAGTGACTGAAAAAGAGAACGAGGAAGAACAAAGAGAGAAGGAGAATACGGAAAGAAGGGGAGGAAAGAGAGAGGCAGAGCAAAAGTATGGTCTGTATAGCATAGAATTTATTGCAGGGACCGGGTTGGATCTCGTTGAGGAGCAACACAGAGAAAAAGATACTCGTACCAGAGCGCATAATTTATGCTCTCATTATGCGACAACCAAGATTCATTACGGCCAACAAGCATTGTCGCGCCAATTCGGAGATCGATCGTGGCTCGGTAAGTAAATGCACGAACGATGATCGGACACTGGTATTATTTTGCGTAAAGTAATCTGATAGTACAAATCGAAAGAAACGAACCAAGAATATTATGTACTTGGAAATAGAAAACTGATGAAACATACCAAAATTCCAATATTTCCCGGAGAGTTAACAGTGTGGTAAAAGTATCAAAACTATTAAAATTGTATTTGCAAGACGTGAAATAAAAATTAGAACAATCAAGAAATTAGTAGAAATACGAAAGCGAATATTGAATTAATCGATCGATGACAATTGCTTACTAAATTGATATAAAAAGAAGGCAAAGATGCTTAATTTATCCAGATTATATTAAAATTATTAAGAGTGGACCATGTGTATCGAAGTGTATAAAACGTTGAACTCGAGTGAACTTGCGGCGAAAGAAAAAGGACCTCCGTACCACCGAACCGCAATTATCGCCTTTCTTTAGATTATCAACCGGCCTTGAAACGTACACTGCGCTCTTTATAGAAGTGTACATTAGCAATTTACTTGGCCGTTGAAGCGCGGTTAATAAATTATAACTTTACGAGTAATATTTTGGAGTCGAAATATTCATCTGCATAAATTTTTTCTCATTTTCGTGTAATCAGTAAGCTTTTACATTTACAGCATTAGCCCCCACTTCCTTCTCTATAAAAAGAAACTTTTATCAATCGTAACTTACGTTTTTATAATCGAAGAAAAATTTGTGCAAGGTTAAAGTTGCGACAAATAGATTTTCTCACTTACAATTGCACTTAATCCTTTGTAAAATCGAAATAAACTTAAACTCCATCGTCTCCCTCGGCCGCCGTTATCTAAAAAAAAGAAGCTATGCAATGTGCACTAAATCAAGAGATCTCCGATATGTTTCAGCAATGATTAAACGATTTTTCTAAGTTGCTTTTGTCCATTTTCGCGTAATGATATCTCGGAGATGCGTACAATGCCGCGACCGACCTATCGGAACCACGATTTTCACTTATCCTTGCATTCCACCGGCACGCGTATCTGATTTATCTGCGTCTGCTCAGTGTCCCCGTTGGCCACGGAAAGAGATATTCAATTTATCCACGACCGAATCGCGAGAAGTATTCAATTATCGACTCTGAACGATCACCGTGTGTTCAACGTTTTATCTCGATGCCCGTGTGCGACCTCGGAAACGGGTCTGACGTCAGTTCGATATTGTTCCCGGTCCTCATATTCGTAAATCGATCTCGCGAAAAATACGCGTGTTACCTCCGTTTAATTCGAAAGAGAAACGATTGGATTTGCGAATTTAACTTTTGTCGCCGCTGTTCAAGGATCATGTGTCCAGAGATCTGCTTTCGTTTCGTTCGATATCATAAATGATCGTCCCACTAGTCGACGCTAATTATTGTTAATCCTCTGATGATGACTTTTTACAGGTTTCCCATTACCTACAATGTCCTGACCTGATTGTGGTAATGGGATCAGAAATTATTCATGGGAAATTATTTGTTTGATAGGCTGCAGTTATAATGGGAATGTATAAGATTCGTTTTTGCAAAGAGAAACAATTTCGAGAATTGAGCTTGCCACAAAAATCTAACGATAGAAAATATTTCACCCATTAAAAACCTACATTTACAGATTAGCAACGATATTAAAAAAGAAACGTTCAAAGTAAATAATTTAGCAGGATAAAAGTGAGAATGATAAATATTAAATGATGACGAGCATCAACAGCGAGTCGAGTCACTAAAACGTAGACATTGATTGAGCAATTATTAATCGAACAACGTACCAGGGAGGAGGTATTAATGATAAAATATTGTTGCGCGCACATTTCATAATATTCCAAACGAGTTTCTGCTTTCAAGATGATTATCGTAATCGTAATCATCTACAGAATGACCGAACGACGAAGAGGGGAAGAGGGCGGTGTTGAATCGCGGAGTCGTTCATATATGTACGTATTCAAGACAGAAGATAACCTCGCGCGTTTGATAGCTGCCGATAGCAAAGCCATCCGAGACGATTAATCTCCTTCGTCTTTATCCATCTCGCGATCCCGTATATCTCATCTTTCTATCGAAAGAAGGTTAATTTCCCCTCCCTGTTTCTGTCGAGATTCCCACTTATCGTCTTAACCTTTAACCTCCTGTTTAATTCTTCCTGTGTCGATGCTTTAGCTTTGTTTTTCCCTCGTTTCTCATTCGTTACATCCATCGTGCCAAAAAATTGTGGAAAATATCTGCAGACGATAATCCAAGTTTTAAAATATTTCGTTTAAGATGAAAGAAATTATAATTGAAACTGAGAGTTCATTGATAAACTCAAAATGATCTTTCTAACGGATCGAGGATTGAATAATTTTGGTGCTTCAAAGGTTATTTTATCCATACGTCAACGTTGTTGCGTATTACTGTGTTATTATATTTTATGAACATATCGTTATATCGAACGGTTTATTGGTAGCAATTATATTAACTTCAAAACTTTACTACGAACGTCGTCTCATAAAATCAAAGAAAACCCGAAGTATTAGCAAGTTTCGCGGCACCTTCAACGCGTAGTCTTAACGCGCGAAGTTCGTTTATTCTGTATTCTTGAGTTTCCTTTTACATATTATTACCTCGACATAGACACGTTCACCGGTCTTTCTCCTGCCCTTTCCAACAACCTTGTCCTGCAAGAATGTAATCGGTCCCAAGGATGCGGCGGAACCGAAGAGGAAGAGATCGATTGGTTAAAGGGGTTAAGAAAGATAGAATTAATTGCTCACCGAGTAATATCTCAAAGAAGTACACACGATGATGAGGGACAAATAAAAATCACCAAGCTCGTTTATCCAGAGTCATTTAATTAGAGGCTCGAGAGATATTAATTCAATCTCGTTCGCTGTCCTTTAATCGATGCTTTAATATCCGCTCTATAATGACTAAGCCTTTCAACGCACCTGGAGCAAATTATTTAATTCTGGAAATCTGCATATACGTGACATTACACGCACTGTTTTTTATCGTAATCTATGGGAAAATATGTCTCGTAAAGTTTGTTCGATCGAATTCCATTTTTATAGAAAATGTTTTTAATAAAAATTACGATTTATAAGATATTCTTGGATCTTTTATTCGAATGGTTTACGACTCAAAATATATAGTATCGTATCACAGATTAAACCGATGCAGTGGAAGTTATTTGGCAACTTAAGATCTATAAAGGACGATGCATCAGAAATCATCAGCTATTTAGAGGACTACACACGAAAAGAATCGATATCTTATCGCGAAATGAGATTTACGGCTGTGATTCGTTGGTTCCGGAGCACCTTTTACGCGAATTAATAAAATCAATGAATTAACAATGCAAATTGGGCGGCTACTGTAATCGATATGTCATTTTTAAAAATAGTATTAGGATAAAAGTTGACGTTCGTAGCATTCCTGATATATTTCATAATAATTTTTAAATTCTGCAAAACGTATCGACCTATGATCAAAGGTGAAATTCTGTAGAAAGTAAAAATGATTCTCTTCATAAGCTCCTGCTTAAAGAGAAACAATTAATATGATGATTTAACACATTACTAATTTATCACGAGAATAATAATTAGCAATTTAGAGGATAAAATACTTATTTACATGATAAATTAATGTATGCACGTAGAAAGTATCAGAAGCTTGGAATTTGGCAAAAACCACTTGGCAAAAAAATATTTCATCAAAATTTATATTATATTTGCACGTTTCAACGATCATCAAATGATTTCAACAGTTAAAATCAATTAGTACATGCTTTTCAAATTCACTTCAAATTCGCTTCCACTCCTATTATTGCAATTATTGCAATACTGACCAGAGCATTGTAGACAGATAAAAGTAGCTATGACACAATTAAGAGTCCTTAATCAGGTAATAAATTCCAAAGAACTCAATAAACACTGACGAGATGAAAACAAAAACTCGTTGCTCATAAAATTTCTTCGACTATTTTCAAGACAAACCATCATCTACGACTTTTTGCAATTTCTTCCATTTTTAAAATGATGCTGTCCTAAATCGATGTTTTAACGCTGGAACATCAATGTCGAGAATCGGAAAAAGAAGGGTATGCTTATTCTCCGTGTTACGTTCGGTGACTCTCTACATAAATCAGAATTCATCCCTCGGTCGAGACGGCCACTAGCTGTGCAAATATAATTAGTCGGACCGTAATAATTCTAAGGAACTATCATAAAACTAAGCATTTTTATTTTACCGTCAAGGCCCTTAATTGTTACAAAGCATCTACGAGCCGAAGCGTTCCTTAGGGTTATTATTCAATCAGGTAAAAAATGGGAAGGTCGGATTTTTCCCATGTTCAACGGTCATTTCCACCCGCAAGCGACTAACATCCATTAATAATTTTCCTTTGCGACAGCATCGTCACCGAACTTCACTGGTTTTTCATCCTTTGATCAGAAAATATCTTGACTGGTTCTCCATCCTTAGATCAGTCACCATCTATTAACTGGTTTTCCGTTCATTAATCAGTCATGAGTTTAACTTACTATTTACACTTCGCTGAGAACACATCTACACACACCATGCATAACTACTTATACTTACAAAGTTGTTGGAATAAAATGCATATATTAATTTGTTAACTAAGTGTTATCATCAGTTCAACCACCTTTATTATGCCAACCGAAATAGAGGATCGGCCGACCCGTGGCATCGATTATCAAGTCGTAACGGTAATTTATGGCTCTCGTTGGCCCGTTTCTTCGTGATCGCGTCTCTCTCGAACGGCAGAACACCCCGAATAAAGAAAGAAATTTGCTTTACCTTTTTTCACTAACAATGTCCACACAAGGTAAATTGCGTATTGCGAGATATTGGTACTCGGGTTTTTAATCCCCATAATATTCAATCTCTTCCTTTTTCCAATTCGTGACGTAGTCAGAGTCAAAACGAAAGGTCAATGCGTCAAAGATCAAAGGACTGTGAAACTGTTTCAAGCGCTACGATACCAACAATGTTCTGCTTCATTTTGTTTCGCTAATTACAGGAAAAACAAATTGTTTATCTCGCAAAAGTCCGGGTCATTATTCATATTTTCTTTACTTTTTGAAACTTTTGTTTTTCATATTACCGTTAAGAAAGCATTATAGTTGGGCTTGTTTGTTTAAAAACATGATTTGAGAAATTCCAAGAGCTTTTTAATTGAAGGGGCTACTGCAAATCTTTTAATTGCCCTGCATTTCGATTAAACGATCCAATTCATCACGACACTGATCAACAAACATAGAGCAGATGTTACAAATATCACAAACTTTGAAATCAGAATCTAACCCAAACAAATTCTATCCAACTTCACATCCACGGAAGACTATCCTCATTCCCTTGTGGGACACTTTAATGGAAATGATCTCGTCAACCATGCTGATTGCAACAACGACAACCCGCGGAAAAGACCAGAACCGAAGGGGTGGAAGGTGCAAACCGCCGAGTACGTCCAAGGGGAGCTCTATCGCGGAAACTATCGGTCGTCGTTGGACGATGCCTGTAATCTACGGCCGTAACAACTTGCTCTCGGAAGAGACGGGGGAAGAGAGAAGGGAGCAAAAAACTGGCAGAAAATGAAATACGGATTACAGTGGTTGGCCGAGCCACGATAATGACGGGTAATGACGACCTCGGCCAGTACCCTCGCTACCACGCCGCTGTCCGGATCAGATTTGCCATTTTTTCGCGCCCGCCCCCGCTCTCAACTTTATCTCTCTTCCTGTCTCTCTCTCTTGCGTGCCATTCTGTCATCGACGGATAAGCAATTTTCGTACAAAGTTACCACCCCTTGTCGTCGATGAGCCTCGATCCACCGATATAAGGTTACCATTTGTCCTCGTCGTCGATTTAATGCACATTTTCGCGCTGAATTACCCGTCGCTTAGCGATCCTACTCGATTCTCCCTTTCTCGGCTGTTCAGCTTGCTTGTCGGGTTACGTGTGAGATTTTCCTATAAGGGTTTCTTTTTTTATCTCGTTTTTCTTTCCTTTTTTCTTTCCTTTTTGAGAGAGGGAGAGGAGAGAGAGAGAGAGAGAGAGAGAGAGATTATTTTGAAATATCCAGATAAATATCCAGATTTTTGTGAATAGTTGGATAAATTGAGAGATTTAATTATTTTGGATTTGCGTTTTGCTAGTACTATGGTATAATGATAGAAATAATAGAGAACAAATTTGATTTAATGTAGTGATCAAAATGATACAGATTGTTTAAAAAAGTCGATAGAAAGCTTGAGGAAGCGCATCGAATAGCTGTGATTGTATATTTTCTATTAACACGAAAAACGCGCTTAAAGTAGGTTTTTTATTTATCGCGAAACGGCCACCACGCTACAAAATACAACGCAAATAAGAATGTAGCATTTCAAACAATTAAACTTTTAACTTACTTCGTATTTTTATATGGAACAGTAGATTTTCTTGTTGCACGAACGCAATTCACATCCCGATGAATTCAATGATCATAGTTAAACAGGGTCAATGAAGGCCATATAACATAGATAAAGATAAAGAGAAAGTAGTAATATTTCTTTAGATGTTGAAATCATTTTGAGCGATTGAATTTATTTGAATAATGAATATAGCGAATATACAAATACAAAATAGAAAGGTGTTAATTTTGAAATTTCCGAAACTTTCATTGCAAAGAACAATAAGAATTTTAACTTGGTCTATCAATATTTTTCCATAGTCATGAAAAATAATGAAAAGGAATCTGTCACGTAATGATAAAAAATCATGTCTAAGACAATTTTCGAACAATATTAAAACCAAATAAATCGTCGCTCGTCCAACATTCTCTCGAACTGGTTCTATGCTCTTCCTCTATCGTAACATCGCGATCGAGAGATGATTCGGAGAAATTTCTACTAGAAGTGAAAAAAAGCGTTCGATCGGAGATTCTGTCGGTAGTGGCGCGAACGGTCGAGCGACGGGGCCGCGACGTGCGAATGCGAACATAAATCCAAATTAGCGGCAACATAACGCGACCATGCGCTTCTATCGGTATTACGATTCAGAGGGGAAGAAGCTCCTCTATCTATCTAGAAGCCGGTGTTCGCGCGAATGACAGTAAATCGTATGTCGCGATATCGGAACGCTTGATCGCTCTGACTAGTTTCGCGGATGCCAGCCTCCTGCTCTTTCAACTACCGTGAAAACCGCCTTGATACTGCCGTGATCTCCTCGTGTTCCGCCGATTTCTGATTCTTCCTGGTTCGCCAGGCCCAGGTATATTAGACTTCGCTCGTCGTTGGTCGGACGAGTTAAATATACTTCTGGCGAAGATGTCAATATATCTGTTTGATAGGATTGCGTCAATGAAAATTTGTACAAGTTTGCTTTGTAGAGCTTTTGTTTCTTTCGTTCTATTTATGAGATATAATTTGAATATGATTCTCTAAGAGATCGTAAAATTGAACGTGCATCATGTACGTGTTTCCAATAAAACCACTTATTCCCCTTTCACTTTCTTTTCCTTTCTTATTAACACGGTCGTGTTGCTTTTACCCTATGTGACACTGAGTCAGCAATGCCGATCCCTGTATATTAATATCCCTGTATATTAATTACAAGTATGCATAAGTATACCAAATAACCTACCTGAGACATCTAACTGACCTAGAGCGAACTGGATGGAATTGCGATTCTTTGTATCTTACCGACAGTCGAGGACTTCGAAGGAATTATTTACCTCGTCGATGATTCTATTAAAACATTGATTACATACAGAATATACCTGACATTATATCATTCATTAAAGACAAGATTTTCATTACATTAAATGGGACATCGTGTATCATGTTCTGAAATATCGACCTCGAAAAAGATCGGAGTGTTTCTAACGCCCCCTACAGCGTATAACATCGCAACGATTATGATCAAGTACCACTCCGTTTATTTATAAAAAACTTTACTCACTGTTCGATTAAATAAACTTCTGCTCATTGAATTCATTTATGTGAACGTCAACGTGAACTACTATTATATGAACGAGGAATATTAAGAACATAAGTATTTGTCGTACGACAGGTTGGTTTAAATAAATAGAATGCCGTAGTATATTAAATATAGATTTCAGACATTATTAAATAATAACGTAATAATAACGTAAATAATTAAATTAATAATCCAACTAAAACGGCACTTTAACATAATCTTAGATTTATATATTTAATAGTTAATTGTTGAACAACGTTGTATGTTTAGAATTAAGCTAAGAAAGTGTATAAATTGCTGTAAAACATTATGGTGTGTTATGAAAGTTAAATATCTCGTAAAAGAATTTCAAAAAATTTGTAATTATTAAAAATTGAAATATTATATAAACTCCTTTCCGTTTGGAATGGGTGATTATTCTTAACCACTGGTCATATTTGGCTATATAGTATAATCATTTTTGTCACAAGTGGCATTTAATGTAAATTAATAATTTTGTAAACTAATTCTAAATGAAAAACAAGTATCACAGAAGTGTAAATTTAATTTTAGCTTGTAAAAAATATAGAAATTATAAGAATAATTGTTGTAATAAATTGGTGAAGACTTCAATTTACAATAAAAATTTAAAAATTATTTAATAATTAATTAAATTTGATTGTGTTGTAATGGAAAAACTTTTCATGACCTTGTCGTAGGTATGACAGCATCTGATACATATCTGATACTGATACATACTGACAAAAATGTATATGAAAAACATCCGACTCGCGCGCGAGTTTATATAGACTTAAAGCTTTGTACAGTGCTAATTAAAAAGTGTTGAAGGTCACCACTGTTAAGAAAACTCTACATTTGGTCTTTTTAGCTTTCTAAAGCACTGAAGCCATCGACAGCGTATAGACAAAAGACTGGGACGAAGGCAGACCATAAACAGTCGACAGGCGACATTGGCTTTGGGGTTTTTCAGTTATAGGATAACACTGCTAGCGTGCGGATCTGGACCAGCTCAAATTATTATTTCATTCTTATACTTTTCACTTCTGCATTTAAAATATATTTTTCTACCTTATAATTTATCCACGCGTCTCCCTCTTTATACATCTAATAACCTCAACAGGTTATGGGCCCAGAGCTGTAAATTATAAGGTAGCAACGTGAAGTGAATAAATTGTTAAAATGTTATGCTTAGTAAAGTACGTGATAGTACTAAAATGGAATCAGCAAGTGCGAAGATCGAGATGTTACGTGGCGAAGAAAACTAGCCCCAGTGGCGCTTTGTTATGCGTACACTTTTGGAGGAAGATGACGACCTGATCAATGTGTGTGAAGGAAATCTGTGTCATCCAGGTAACAGTGCGGAGAAAGAAATCGCCCGTCAAAGATTTTTGAAAGCAGATCGGTTAGCGAGAAAATTAATTGTGACCTCAGTAGGAAACAAACCGTTGGATCTTCTTCTATGTTGCACAACAGCACATGGAATGTGGAAAAAGTTGAATACAGTATATGACATAAAGTCGGATGAGAATCTAAATATGGTCCAAAAGCAGTTCTTCGATTTTAAATGAAGAAGACCTTAGACAGGCTTAGTACCAGGCTGATGACGGAAGAAATCAGATGGAAGAAAGACGACCAGGAAACATCGGTGGCGCTGGTAACAAAGGTAACAATTATAAAAGGGAACAGCAGAAGCAGTCAAGCAAACGTGAATACGAGAAACAAGGACCAAGTTGTTTCAACTGTGGAAAAGCTGAAGAATTTTCCAAGCACCTATGCAACACATTTACACCACATAATATCAACAACAGCAACCTCAATTGTCATACGGACGAAGATGCGCCAACCACTAGTACCTCAGCTGACATGCAATACAACATACCTAAAACAACAGCACAAGAAATTAGAAACATAATCGAAAAAACAAAAAAAAAAAAAAAACAA